>NC_137044.1:36203105-36325605 GCF_032717465.1 Coenobita brevimanus
CTTGGCCTCCCCCTCCATCTAACTCACATACATTCTCCTCGTCAGTCTCTCACTCTCCATCCTCTCCAAATGGCCAAACCATCCCAGTATGCTTCTCCAAACTCTTCCCATCACATCCACATCCATACCACAATGCTCCTCCACATCCTCATTCGTCAGTCTGTCTCTCCCTGTGACTGACTCCACAGGCTCCTCTCAAACAACTCATTTCCACTGCTCTCACACTTGACTTGTGTCCTTCCAACAACGTCCAAGCTTCACTTCCATACGTTAGAGTTGGTATCACAATACTGTTCTGTAGTAAGTTTTTCACTTTCATGCTCACTTCCCTGTTTCTTATCACTGCTTTCAAGGAACCAACAACCTTTCTTTCTTGTTGAACACTTTCAAGCACTTCACCCTCCAAACTTCCATACTTACTCATCAGACTACTCAAGTACTCAAACGCACTCACATTTTCCATTTCCTCATTATCCAATTTCACTCTTCATTCACTGAATTCACTTCTCTCAAAGACCATAACTTCACTCTTCCCTACATTCATCTTTAGATTCCGATTATTACTCTCCCAAACTCATCCACCAAGCCTTGCAGCTCCCCTTTGTCTTCACTTAACAACACAGTCTCATCTGCAAACTACAGCACAGGGAGTTTCCAAAGACTCCCATCTCTCATTAAGGCCGCTACAGTATCCACTGTGAAGGTTCGCGCCCCGCCAGGGTAAAAAACTTTGGGAGCGTTCTCCTGGCCATGTACTGCTTGGCGGACATCAGGGGTGCTGTGGTTGAACCAGTGTCACATACTATAAAGAATGCTTGCACCCAGTCGGCTTGCGTCGGCCGATTACACTTGGTTCACAGACTACACACACATCCAAAGCCACTCCAACACTACAATTACAATTACAAGCACTTCTCACCCTACATACAGTTTCTACCAGACAGCCTAAGCCACTTGGTAGAGATACATTGGCTGTATCGTCCCAACTAAGGTTGGGATAGGCCGGTCCTACAGTGGATACTCAAACAGTTGAGGAGGATGAATATATATACATATATATATATATATATATATATATATATATATATATATATATATATATATATATATATATATATATATTTATATATATATATATATATATATATATATATATATATATATATATATATATATATATATATATATATATATATATATATATATATATATATATATATATATATATATATATATATATATATATATATATATATATATATATATTGTTACGTCCCAGTCCCCATACTGCCACAGGCTCCAACAGCAGTAGGACAGTATAGGAAAGACGTTGCCCAGTGACCTATTCTTCCTATGGTCAGCCTTTAGGTGTGCAGTTCACAAAATCAACTGAGGAGAAAATAAACACTGGGTCCTTGAAGTTCACTGCCTTTATTTTCCAAATAATTCCACTTAATGCTTTTCAACTTCTCTGTTCTGACAAGCACTGGAGCTTCACACACTTTACTAACTGCTATTATACTTATTGATTAACAACACTTCACAGTTATTACACTTAATGCTTGACACTTCACTGTTTCCTCATCTTCCAATGATATACAAACTTCAGTAACTCGTCATTCTTTCCCACTGTTTTTACAAGTACCGAAAGTACACAATCTTCACTGACACCACATTGACACTGCACTACACCAAAACCGACTGCACTTCACACAAACTGACCTGAAACCCGACTACTCTTGTGATAATCTCTATCCCATCTTATATAAGTTTGCATCGTTCCAGAAAGACCTACAGTATTTGTCAAACAATCTCGGACGTGCTGGTCTTGCATCTGCCCCGAGTAACAACAGTTACCAACTAGGAGATATCAAAACATGCCAAACTCTTCTTACATCACATAACACACTAAATCATTTACCATACGAACTCAAATTACATAATTTAACACGCAATCACTTAAATAAATCATTATAAAGAAAAAGAGTACAAAAATTAATGTACAACTCACGAAATAACTACGCTATCAAACAGCAGGCAAACTTGGAGCTCTGATGTCTCGTACAGGAACTTACAGTACAAGAAATGTCTCGAAGGTACGAGACTACCTAACTGGCAAATCCCCCTTCATAACACTACCCCCTCCCTTGTTCTTTGTTGTTCCGACAAAACTACACAGTATATACAGATATAAACCCTAATCCTAATGAAACATCCAACTGCACACAAAATAATCTTTCAACTTATCAGGTCTTCTTCATCAGACGCTGGCCCTGTCCCTGCAGTAGAGCAGCATTTCTTCCTATGATTCCCATTCCTACTACACTGCATGTCGTCAGTTCTTCCGTCTTCTTGCATGCTATTCATCAAGATTCTCCTGCATTTCCTCAGTGGTGGGACTTCCTGGGTAAAACTGGCTGGTTGTTGCCTCTCGTCACCAGCCTTCACCGATGTACCCTCATCCTTCTCATGTGAACACTCACAGTTGAAGTGTCCCACCTCACCACATGTCCAACACGCTTTTGTTGCAACTGAAGAACTCCTTGCACTGCTCTGTTCTTGTTCCTTCTTCCATTTGTGGCAATCTTCCTTCTTGTGCCCTGACTTCCCGCACCAGCAGCCTTCTCCGGTCTTCTCCTGTTCCCTCTTCCACATGTAGCAGTCCTCTTTTCTGTGTCCTGGCTGTTCACAGTACCAGCAACTTCCCTCAAATTTTTCCTTTTCACATACCTGCCCCTTTCTTGCCTTGAATCCTGCACTACGACCTGCCTGAAAGGTGGATGTACTGGACCTGACATAGGACTCAAATTCTAGAGCCCTGACTAATGTTTTTTGCATGCTTCTTGGTTGTGCCTGCTTTACGTGCACTTTCAACTCTACACTATCAAGAGCACCGATGAACTGGTCCCTCAGTAGAATAGCCAACAGGTTAGGTGTTGCTCCAGGGTATGCCTTATAGGCCATACTCTCCAGGTCATGAGCAAGCTGCTGTAGGGATTCTCCTCGAGACCGTACACGGCTCTAAAATCTTGCTCTATAAACCTCAGTCTGGTATATGGTTCCATACCTGCGCTCCAGCACTTCTGCAAGGGATTGATAATTGTTCCTCTGCGTCACTGACGTCTGGCCCAAAATTTCCACTCCAGCACCCTTAAGGCTAGTAGCAAGCTTCACTGCCCTCTGCCTATCATCCAAACCATTCTGATAGGCAAGTAACTCAAACTGTGCACGGTAAGCTTCCCAAGATACACTACCATCAAATTCCTGAGGTTTCTTTATAATTGGACCCCCATTATAGCCATGCACTTCACTGGTCAAGTGGGGTTGGTGGAGGATTAGTGCCCCTCCCTGTAAAACAATTAACTCTAAGCCCTTTGCCACCCCGTTAGGGATACATGGCGTCTGGCAATGAATGAATGAATGAATGAAACTTCACTGGTTTGGGGCCTAAAAACTGGGGCATCTTAATTAAGCCCAGACCTTAAATCTCCTACATTCTGATTATTCACCCCTGTAATGCTACCTTTAGATACTTGGGATCCGTCAAGATTCACCAAAAGCTGTCCATTCCTTTCATATGGTCCCTGTACACTAACCTGAGGTTTAGCAGTGCAATATTTCTCTATAGCCTCAATATTCTCACTGATTATCTTCACATGGTCAACTACATGCTTCAGCTGGTTATCTACATGCTGTCTGCACTCCTTCACTATTTCCTCACTAATTGACTTCAACTGGTCGTCTACATGCTGTCTGCACTCCGCCACTATTCCCTTACTAATCTTCAGCTGGTTGTCCACATGCTGTCTGCACTCCGTCACTATTTCCTCACTAACTGTCTTCAACTGTTCGTCTACATGCTGTTTACACTCTATCACATTATTTCTTACCTCTGCCATAGCTCAGCATATACCTCCTCATTCAATTGTTCCTATTCATCCTTCATTTCCCCCATGAAAGCTGTCCTTGCATTCTCAGCTGTAATTCCCTCTGTTGGTTCTGTAGTGCCTCCTGAAGCTGTTCATATTGTTCTTTCTGTTCTTCGTTCTGTGCCTTCAATTGTTCCTTGATTTCTTTCTTCTGTGCCTGTAATTGTTCTTCGAGCTTTTTTCTGTCCTTCGTTCTATGTCTGCAACTATTCTTTAATTTCTTTCTTCTGTGACTGCATTTGTTCTTCGATTTCTTTCTTCTGTGCCTGTAATTGTTCTTTTAATTCATTTATGAGCTCCTTCTGTTCTTCTTTGAGTTCTTTAGTTTGTGCCTGAATTAGCTTCACGAATGTCGCCAGGGAAATTTCCTCCTCCTGCCCACCTCGAGATCTTGTCTTCACACCTTCTACTTCCATGTCGAAGGCTAGACTCACTGCAGCCCTGAAATAATAATCCCACTCCTGACACCAGTGTTACGTCCTAGTCCCAACACTGCAACAGGCTCCAACAGCAGTAGTACAGTATAGGAAAGACGTTGCCCAGTGAGTTGTTCTTCCTATGGTCAGCCTTTAGGTGTGCAGTTCACAAGATCAGCTGTGGAGAAAATAAACACTGGCTTCTTACAGTTCACTGTCTATATTTTCCAAATAATTCCACTTAATGCTTTTCAACTTCATTGTTCTCATAAGCACTGGAGCTTTACACACTTTACTAAATGCTATTACAGTTAATGCTTATCAACACTTCACAGTTATTACACTGAATGCTTGACACTTCACTGTTTTCTCAACTTCCAATGATATACAAACTTCAATAACTCGTCATTCTTTGCCACTGTTTTTACAAGTACCGAAAGTACACAATCTTCACTGACACCACACTGACACTGCACTACACCAAAACCGACTGCACTTCACACAAACTGACCTGAAACCCAACTAAACTTGTAATAATCTCTACCCCATCATATATAAGCTTGCATCGTTCCAGAAAGACCTACTTATCAAACATTCTCGGACGTGCTGGTCTTGCATCAGCCCCTAGCAACAACAGTTACCAACTAGGAGACATCAAAACATGCCAAAGTCTTTTTACATTACATAACACTCTAAATCGTTTACCATACGCACTTAAATTACATAATTTAACAAGCAATCACTTAAATAAAACATTATAAAGAATAAGAGCACAAAAATTTAAGTACAACTTACGAAATAACTACGCTATCAAACAGCAGGCAAACTGGCAACTCTGATGTCTCGTACAGGAACTTATGGTACAAGAAACGTCTCGAAAGTAGGAGACTACTTAACTGGCAAATCCTCCTTCATAACAATATATATATTTAGAGAGAGAGAGAGAGAGAGAGAGAGAGAGAGAGAGAGAGAGAGAGAGAGAAATAGATATGTTGTTACGGTCATTTTGCAAAATCGAACATTTTACAAATATCCCAAACCAAAACCCTGGTCGGTTTGCAAAATTATATTTAAATGTCTGGGTGCTTTGCACTAATCTAACCTAACTTAACCTAACCTAGGCTAAGTTAGGTTTGCAAAGTATCCCCTCTTTGCAACCTGACCAGAAATTATGCAAAATTACCTATTTCGCCCGGAAATTTTCAAAAAGGATATATTTCGCTAAATGACCCCCTGGAACACATTCGAGGACACTATTGTGACCCACACTAACTTTGGCCACGTGGCCCTTGCTTCCCATGTGACCCAAGTGGGTGGTGTTCTCAGTAGCTTCATTAAATGATGCGCTTTGTCGGTTGAAGGTAGTTGGTGCGCGCTCCTTGGCTAGGTTTTTCACATAACACAGGTGTGGGCTATAAAAGTGTCCAAGAATGTGTTACAGTAC
Organism: Coenobita brevimanus; assembly: GCF_032717465.1. Lineage (NCBI taxonomy): Eukaryota > Metazoa > Arthropoda > Malacostraca > Decapoda > Coenobitidae > Coenobita > Coenobita brevimanus. Next base: position 36,208,895 of record NC_137044.1, read on the forward strand.
TAGACGGTCATCGAGGCTTGGGCTACACCACTGCCACGGCGTCACTTCATGCGAGAGGTGGCACTAGCATTGATCAGGCCCTAAGCAGAGCAGTGCCTGACCAATCCACGGCTGTCGCTAAACCTAAAGTCCTGCATCACCATCACCCTCAGCATCGCTCCTCCTGTTGTCCACGCAAACATGGAGTAGGCAGTGCTAGCCAACAGCACGAACAACCCAAAAGCTGATGCAGGAGGTGCCCCAGGGTGGAGAACCGGTACAGTTGCTATGTATGCTTCATCTGCAAGCAACCACTCTGCGGCTGCCACATCCTCCCTCAGTGTGTCAGCTGCTGCAATGCTGGCAAGCAACTAATAATCTTTTTTTGAATGAATTATTCATTACATGTAAAACTTATAAATTATAACTACAAATGTCTTTATATATATATATATATATATATATATATATATATATATATATATATATATATATATATATATATATATATATATATATATGTTGACTAGGTGCACACCTCCTCTGTAAAGGTATTCAAATACTAACCTAACCTAACCTAACCTAACCTATGATCATTCAGCATAAACTATATTATATCATTGTGTATAACAGACAACATACTATTTATCTATCTAATGTCAGACGCCTCAATCCCGTTCGAGGTGGCCACAAACAAATCGCCTCCATGTCGCCCTGTACCCCGCCATTTCACTGCCCTGCTCCCAACTCACAGCCCCCTCTCTCATATACCTCTCCACCACATCCCTCCATCTCATCCTCGGCCTCCCCCTCCCTCTTTCCCCCTCCACCTCACTCACATACACTCTCCTCGTCAGTCTCTCACCCTCCATCCTCTCCACATGGTCAAACCACCTCAGTGTGTTCCTCATAACGCTTCCTATCACATCCACATCCACACCACAACGCTCCTTTATATCCTCATTTGTCAGCCTGTCTCTCCATGTGACTCCACAGGCTCCTCTTAAATAACTCATTTCCACTGCTCTCGCTCTTGACTTGTGTCCTTCCAACAACGTTCAAGCTTCACTTCCATACGTTAGAGTTGGTATCACAATACTGTCATGTAGTAACTTTCTCAGTGCCATGTTTACTTCCCTGTTTCTTATCACTGCTTTCAAGGAACCAGCAACCTTTCTTCCCTGCTGTACCCTTTCAAGCACTTCACCCTCCAAACCTCCATCCTTAATCATCACAGTACACAAGTACTTAAACGTACTCACATTCCAATTCCTCACCATCCAACCTCGCTGTACATTCACTGACTTCACCTCTCTCAAAGACCATCACTTTACTCCTCCCTACATTCACCTTTAGATTCCGTTTTTTACACACTTTCCCAAACTCATCCACCAAGCCTTGCAGCTCCCCTTCGACTTCACTCAACAACACAGTATCATCTGCAAACAACAGTGCAGGGAGTTTCCAAACACTACCCTCTCTCACCAGGGCCACTCCAATATCCACTACCCTACCTTGTACCTCTTTTATTACCCCATACATGTACCGATTGAACAACCTTGGAGACATGACACATCCCTGTTTCAACCCTATTTTTAAAGAGAAAAATTCACTTAGTTCACCATCCACACGCACTGCAGCCTTAGCACCATCATACATACTCTTCACAGCATTCAACAATTTCCCATGTACTCCATATATTCTTAATACTTTCCACAATCCTTGTCTATCCACCCTGTCATATGCTTTCTCCAAATCCATGAAAGCCACATACAACTTCTTTCCCTTCTCTAGAAATTTTTCCACTAAAGATCTAAGAATGAATATCTGATCTACACAACCTATTCCCTTCTTAAAGCCTCCCTGTTCTTCTCCAACTAATTCCTCTGTTCTTTCTCTAACTCTGGCAATAAGTATCCTACCATACACTTTTCCTATTATACTAAGAAGACAAATGCCCCTATGATTACCACACACTTCTTTTTCCCCTTTTCCTTTGTACAAGGGAATAATTATACCTGACTTCCAATCCTCCGGGACTCTACCTTCCTCCCAGGCCAATCTGCACATCTTCCACATCCATTCTACTACTATCTCTCCCCCATGCTTCAGCATTTCTCCACACACTCCATCAATTCCTGGGGCTTTCCCCAATTTAACTTTCTTCATTGCTTCCACAACTTCTATCCTACTGATATCTTCCTGGCTTCTCACCTCCCTCCTTCTCCCAGCCATTCCCCAACCACTTATACTCGCATTACTTCCATCCTCTATGTTCAGCAATTCCTTAAAGCGTTCTCTCCATCTGCTCACTTTTTCTCCCTTCTCCACTAGTAATCTACCACTCTTATCTTTCACTCCCCTACTAACTTCACTTCCACCCTGTCTTACTCTCATCACCTCTTTCCAGAACATTTTCTTACAGTCCCTCCACTGTACACTCAAATTCCTTCCAAATTCCTCATCCACTCTCTTCTTACTCTCTCTTACTAATCTTTTCACCTCTCTCTTTCTTTCTACATGTAACTCTCTCTTCCACTTGTCAACTTCTTCCACGCCCCTGTTCCTTATCCATTCATTGTATGCTTTCTTCTTTTGTGCCACAGCCTATCTCACCTCTTCATTCCACCACGCTGTTCCTTGAACCCTCTTTTGTCTTCTCTTCACCCGACACACCACATCACATGTTGCACATATTTCTTCTGTGAATATCCTGCACACACCTTCAACGTCCCCCAACTACTGCAATTCATATTTGCCCAGTCGTTCCTCCACTTCTCTTTTATATTCTGCCTTTTTCTCATCCTCTTGTAACCTTTCCACTCTCCTTGCAAATACTCCTTCTTCCCGTCCTTCCCTTCTTCTATTTCTCCATCTTATTTGGATCTTAATTCTGGCCACCACCAAGTAGTGGTTAGAAAGTCCATTCCCCCAACCTCTATAAGCTCTTGCATCCATTACACATCTTCGCATCCTTTCATCCACACACACGTAATCAATCATTGCCTTCCTTTCATTTAGTTCACCACCGACCCTTCTCATCACACGCCATGTATACCTGTGGATCATTTTATGTTTGAAGAGGGTATTGGCTATCACCAACCCCCTCCCAGCACAAACGTCCACTAACGCACTGCCATTCTCATCTATCTCAGCAGGCACACCCCACTAACCAACTATTCCATCCACCTTCACATTCCCTACTTTACCATTCATATCACCGATCAAAAACACCGTCTCATTCCTTCCAAACTTTTCCATGCACATTTCCACATTTGTCCATAACTCTTCTCTCACTCTGCTTGCACGATCTTGCGTTGACGGATACACACACATAATTGCCCACATTTGTATTCCAACTTTCAATCTTACCCATACAATCCTTGACCCAACTGATCCATACTCTCTTATGCTCTTCTTCCAGTTTTTGCTCACAACTATACACACTCCTTCTTTTGCCCCCTCATTCTCACATACTCCTGCACATATACCCCATCCATACTCCCATTCTCTCACACTCTCTTCTCCCCACTTAGTTTCAGTTACTCCACATACATCCATTTTCTCACCCTCAAGCACTTGGACAATCTCTCTCTCTCTTTCACCTCATCATTCGCACCTCTTACATTCCATGTTCCGATTACCATGTCCTTTGTTCGGTCCTTGGTCGTCATTGTTTGGTCAGTCCTTGTCGGAGGCTAATTGTTTGTCTTTTTAGTTAGTTGCTTTCTGGGGAGGGGCACTAACCCTTCGCCAACCTTTTTAGTCGCCTTGTATGACAAGCAGGGATACTGGGGTAGTATTCTTGAAAACCAACCTACCCCCAGGGGTAAGAGACAACATACTTTAGTTTCTAATCCATTCATTTATGGGGGTAAATAAGGGATATATATATATATATATATATATATATATATATATATATATATATATATATATGCATGAAAGAAGGAACAACAGGCCACGAGCCTGCAAACCGTTCCCTCCGAGAAAAAAACAAAACAATACAAAAGAAAGCCAAATTCAAGATCCGTTTCTTTCAAGATGCCTGGACACAGTGCGTTTAAAAGACTGGAGATCATAGAAAGTATGAAATACAGACAGATTGAGACAGTTCTAGAGTTGACCTGATGCATAAATTAAGGACTGGGAGTAACGGTTAACTCTTGCATTAGAGAGTTGGATGGAAAAGGGATCAGAGTTTGTTGCTAGATGGGTGCTACGCACCCGTCATAGAGGTGGAGGGATGCAAGCAGACAGTTCACAGGAGCAGCGACAATGGAATTAACGATAGAAAAGAGGTAAAGATGCATCAGTGCGGTAAAGAGACAGAGGTTGAAGGGAACCAGTAAGAGGAGGAGAGTTAATCAGAAGAAAAGCCTTTGACTCCACCCTATTGAGAAGAGATGTATATGGGGAGCCTCCCCACACATGAGAGTTGTACTCTAAACAGGGAAGAATAAAACCCGTGAATAAAGTCAACAACTATGCAGGGGTAAAGAAGGTACGGAGTCGGCTTACCACACCCAGTCTCTAGGAAACAGATTTTACAAGAGATGCAATATTTTCTTTCCAAGATAAGCCCGAGTGAATGAAACCCCAAGCATGTTCAAGGATGATGCAAGATTGAGCTGGATGGTTATTAAACATTAGTGCGTACTCCTGTCGAATATTGTGTCGGGTTGATAGATGTAAAAACTGAGATTTTGATGCATTAAAAACAACAAGACTATTTTTATCCCAGTCAGCGGTACGAGCCAAGTCAGATATTAGGTGAGCCATAGCCTCATCCCTTGTTTATTGAAGTAACTGCTGAGATGGACGTTGCGGGAACCGAATGGAAAGGTTAACGGTGGAATCATCAACGTACAAGTGGATAGGGTGAGATGTACAGCCTAGAAGGTCATTGATGAATAGAAGGAAGAGAGTTGGTGATAGGACACAGTCCTGAGTAACACCACTCTTGACAGATCTAAGAGAAGAACGCTGGCTGTCTACAACAGCGGCTATAGAACGACCATAAAGGACGCTGTAGATGAAGGCACAGAGAGAAGGAAAGAAACCGTAAGAGGGTAGTTTGGAAATTAAAGATTTATGCCAGACTCGATCGAAAGCCTTTGAGATGTCAAGTGCAATGGTAAAGCTTTCTCCAGAGTCCCGAACAAAGGATGACCAGGAGTCTGAAAGGTAGGTGAGGAGATCGCCAGTGGTGCGCCCCTGACAGAACCCATAATGACAATCAGAAAGAAGGTTGTAATAGGAAAGATGCTTTAAAATTTTTCTCTTAAGAATTGACTCGAAAACTTTTGAGACACAGGATGTTAAAGCAGTTGAACGATAGCGAGACGGTTGGGAATGGTCACCTTCTTTGGGACTGGCTGAATGAGAGCAAATTTCCAGCAAGAAGGAGAGGTGCAAGTTGACAGACAAAGGCGAGAGTTTACCTAGGCAGGGTGTATGCACTGAAGCACAGTTCTTGAGGACAACAGGAGGGACTCCATCAGGCCCATATGCCTTGTTAGTACTGAGGCCAGTGATGGCAGAAAATACGTCAGCTGAAGAAATTTTAATCTCAGGCATGAGAAAGTCTGAGGGGCAAAGTGATGGAGGAACAGCACCGGAATCGTCTAAGGTGGAATTGGAGGAGAAAGTCTGAGCGAAGAGATCTGCTTTGTCAATAGAAAAAATAACTACAGAACCATCAGAGTAGGAAAGAGGAGGGAAGATGATGAGGTAAAGTTGTTAGAAAGGCTTTTGGCTAGATGCCAGTACGAGCCTGAAGAATTCAAGTTGGAGAGCTGAGAGCATTTAGTACGGATGAAATTATTTTTAGCAGAGAGAAGAACAGGTAGAAACATAAACAAGATGTAATTCAGGGGTGGGTTAGCTCCGGTACCTTTTATAGGCCTTGTCCTTGTTGTGGACAGCATTAGAACAAGTGTGAATAAATCAAGGCTTTCTTGAATTAGTCAAAGGATATGAAATGGGAATGTATGCTTCCATGCCCGAGAGAATAACGTCCATAATGCGCAAGGCACACCCAGATGGCTCTCGACCGTGGAAGCAATAATCATTCCATGGAAAATCAAAGAAGTACTGCCTGAGGGCCTCGCAATCTGCAGCTCCAAAGTGCCACAGACGACGTTTCTTTGGATGGCCCGCAGGCCATACTGGAGAGATAGGACAGGTTAAGGTAATAAGGTTGTGATCAGAGGAGCTCAACGAAGAGGAAAAATTAATAGTGTAAGCAGAAGGAATAGTTGTAAGGAAGAGATAAAGTATGTTGGAGCTCTCTCCAAGGCAGTCAGGGATATCGGTAGGGTGCTGTACAAGCTGCTCTAGGTCATTAAGGATAGAGAAGACGTAGGGTTGTTCACCAGATGCACCAGTGAAAGGAGAGGAGAGCCAAAGGTGGTGGTGAACATTGAAATCTCCTACAATGGAGATTTCAGAGAAAGGAGAAATGGATAGAATGTGTTCCATCGTAGAAGTAAGATAGTCGAAGAATTTTTCATATTCAGCAGAATTAGGAGATAAGTAAACAGCACAGATCTCTTTAGTCAGAGAATGACAAAAAGCCGAAGCCAGAGAGTGGAGAACTCAGAAGAATCGAGTTCAGGAACACGAGAGGAAGATAAATCGTTGCGTACATTTACACAACAGTCACCTTTAGCTTTGAAATGAGTATAGGGAAAGTAGGAGGAAACAGAAAACGGTTTGCTGTCAGTTGCTGCAGACAGCTGAGTCTCTGTCAAGAAGAGAAGGTGAGGTTTAATGGAGGAGAGGCTGTGTTCGACAGAAAGTTAGAGGAAAGGCCGTGAATGTTGCAGGAATGGAGAAGAAGTGAGAAGACAGTGGTTCCAGGCATCTCTCTGAGTCGTCACCAGGAGAGGGGCGGATAGTGGGGGAATTTATGGTCCCCCCCACTGGGGACTCCGAGGCATGATTTATTGACGCCATTTTTCTTTTTTAATTTGGAAAAGGAAGTGTAGTGTGTACTATGCATGTAGTTTGGTGTTGACATTTAGAGAAAGTTGTACTGGAGAGCATGCTGGCCTACTCCTTGTGTTACTGAAACACTGAAAAAGTTTAGCAAAGGGGGTTGGTCAGGAACTAGTCCCGAGGGCTGATGAAGCAGGAGCTCCAGCTCTCCCTGTCATCAGCTTTCCATCCACCTCGGGAGTACTGCCCTCCTCGACTGGTGCTACAGTCTCTCTCTCTCTCTCTAATATATATATATATATATATATATATATATATATATATATATATATATATATATATATATATATATATATATATACAGTCTATGTGAGAGAGAGAGAGAGAGAGAGAGAGAGAGAGAGAGAGAGAGAGAGAGAGAGAGAGAGAGAGAGAGAACAAGCTTGGTAAACAGGAAATGGACAGGAGTACTGAGGATATTTTTGAGAGGTTGTTCCAGAAGGAATGGAGATAATGGAGAGAAGGATAGAGATGGAGGGAAGAAACAGGGAAGAGATGGAAGGAAAGGCATAAAGAACGAGGAAGGGAAGGAAGGAAGATATAAACATGGAAACAATGGAAAAGAAGAAATAATGGAAAGAAGGAGAAACTGACAGAGGGAGTGGAGGAAGGAAGAAACTGAGTTAGGAAGAGAGGAAGGTATTAAGTAGGAGAGAAGGGGAAAGATGATGAAGGGAAGAAGCAAAGACGTGAAGGAGAGGAGGAAAACTATGTTGAGAAAAGAAACGATTAAAAAAAAGGAAGCAAGGCAAGAATAAATGCGATTTAGAAGGAGAAAGACGATAGTGAGACGATGAGAGAAGGAGGATATGCATTTAAAAATTACCGCATGTGATGTGTAGGTAAGAAATGCGTTAAGAAATGAGGAAGACATAAAGAGGAAGAAGATCGAGGGAAGGAGTAAAGGAAACAATGAGAAAGTGAAGATATGTGTATTAAGTAATGAAAAGAGGACAAAATGAACAAGGGAAAGATGAAGAATTTTTAGAGAAAAAAAAAAGTTAATGAAGGAGAAAACAAAAAGAACTGAGAGAGGGAAGGATGGAAGAATGAGGGGCGGATGTTAGGTGCTTTTAGGGTGGGAAGTAAGAAGAAATTGAAGAGTGAAGGCGAAAGAAATATGGGAGGGAAGGATGGTAAGAAGCAAAGATAACAGAAACTGGTGAAGGAGGAAGGAATGAGTGAGAGAAAAAGAAAACCATGAAGGAGAAAAGAAGAAGATTAGACTAAGAAAGAAGGCGTTCTGAGGGTGGAAGAAATAGAAACGAGGGAGGGAAGAAGAGAAAAACAAAGCAGGGAAAGGCAAGAGGAAATATGAAAGAGTGAAGAAATAAAGGAATGAGAGAGAGAGAGAGAGAGAGAGAGAGAGAGAGAGAGAGAGAGAGAGAGAGAGAGAGAGATGAGAATAAGTTCATATGTTTATAAAAAAATAAAAGAAAATGGGGATACGTAAACGAAAGAATGGAATCGGTACAAAAGAACAGTGGACAGGAAAGAATCACAAGGATAGTGAAGGGAGACAGGAAGAAATGGTTGGGAGGCAAAGTTTTGAGGAATCAGCAAATTGAATTAGGGAGAGAGAAACGAATTTATTTATTTTTCGGGGCGAAAGTTCAGAGAGAGAGAGAGAGAGAGAGAGAGAGAGAGAGAGACGGAAACTAGAAGAAAGGCAGGAAAAATCAGTGAGGAATAATGTAGGTAAAGCAAAATAACAAGTGGAATTAAAAGACTACGAAGAGGGAAAGAAAGAGGATACAAGCAAGGAATCTAATTTGCCCTGAATTAGAGGCAAGCCTGACTGCACTCCCAACCATCCTGGACAGCTGTTTTGCCCGCACTTTGACAATGGCCGTACTCTACCTGGCTATCTCAAAGCAATTCTTCCTTCGCGATATGCTTTACTTAGCCCACTGTATTATCCTCCTGTATGTTAATGATAAACTATGATCCGTACTCTATTTTCCTTCTCTTAGGAAATTAAGTATTATTTCATTGGTAGTGACTGATACTGTCACAACACCGCATTTTAACCACTTGAATGTAACTATGGCGCAGCCTCTTTTACGTAGGGCTTTTGGTAACATCTCTTCTGCAGCAATTTATTTCGTCTAACACTCTAGTCTGCTATTGTTATAAACATATGAACCATACTACCTTATATTTACGCTTGCTTAAGATTTTTCATAGCGCCACTTCCTTACTGTTTTGTTGTGTATATTACCCCTCTTTAACATCCTGAGGGATATATGTCATTTGTTGTCAAAGGAATTTATCTCAGTAATCAACTAAATGGTATTAGAGTGTAATTAGTGAAATAAATAAACGGAAAATATATTTTAAACAAACTTCCCTAAGCTACCGAGGATATGGCACAATATCAACATTAGTAAATAATAATTAGTACATATTATAATGGTATAACATACAAAATAAATACCTTGGAAAGAAATGCTTTGTAATATCTAGTAACGAGGCAAAATGATCAACCCGCTCAATCCTATGACTCTCCACAGTGATTCATTAGATCAGGATCAGATGGCTTCATTCAGATTGGAAATATTTCTACTCGTGAAGGCTACATCTAACTCCTCCAGTTCTGTTTAAAAAAATAAATCTACTAAAACAATAAGAAAGACAATAAGAAACACTATGAAGAAAGAAGTAATGTATCACGAATATCCTATGCAGTCGAGAATCCGGCAAATGTCTTAGCTTATTCTGATTCATCCCAGACAATCAGATTTGAACCAATTTAACATTATTTGACGTTCTGTGACCTGATACGGAATATTCAGGCCACTCTGACTTCATTTTAACATAAATGACTTAATTCTCTCTCATGTCAGAAACATTTCAATATTATAATGAAACAATTTTGACTTCATTTTATCAAATTTTACCTTGGTTTAGCTTTCCTAATTTTGCCCCCGCCCCCCCCCTTTTTTTTTTTTAACCTCGTTTGGCCTACTTATGCACTTTTATACGTAAATAATTGTTGATCTGATTTCAGCAGTACTAATTGATAATTCATTTTTTCTCATTTGACTTGATTTAAACAATATTTTGACTATTACATTCATACGTTTAATCTTCTGTTGTCACTATAACCTGAGTGATATTAATCACTTATTACCCAAAGTTTTCCAAACTTCTGGGGAAAGCGATTTCTAAATGGGTAGAGAGGTTGCCTGTAGTCCTATTGGACCTAGGGTAGAATCCTGGCTGGGGCAAAGACTAGTTTAATGATTTGAATTTCATTATGCAGACGCTACTGATCTACCAGCAGATCTTCCGAGCCGACATGTAAAAAAAAAAAAAAAATGTATCAGACTCCCCTATCATGTATTCAATATGAACGGCGGGTTTTAGCATCGAAGTGATGACATGTGGAAGTGCACGGTACTGTGGTTAGGAAGATTACTGGGACCTGGGAACAGACTGTTCAGCCTATGTCCAGAGACTCTGACACTTTAAAAAAGACAACCTTTTATATTTCATTTCAGTTTTAAATACCATTTGACCTGACCTATAGTCCACCGTGATTCCAAGTCAGTCACTTGACGTCAGAATTTGTCACTGATCTAACGCCACATTATCTCCAACTTGACCCTATATTTAGATACTAACAGACCCATCTCTAAAACTAGTATCTGCGTACTTCTGATCGACCACTTTTACGTATGCGATATACTTACACTCAAGACCAGTTCACATAAATATTGTGGGGTAAGTTTGTCTCAGTACTTCGCCGACTGTAAATCGCTAGTGTTTCATCTTGTGTTCCTCTGATTGTAGAGTTTACCAGAATGAACTGTGGAAATCATTATCCTCATTCAATACCATACGTGTAACTAGAGAGAGAGAGAGAGAGAGAGAGTGAGAGAGCTCTGCCAAGGGGTGATGGAGCACTTTCACACTCGTACAAGGCACTGTTGGTAGCACAACAGAATATCGTAAAAGGAGTTTGATTTGCAGCTGTTGTTCTCTCCACTGCACAGTTCACGAGGTGCCTATTTCATACATGTGTGTGGTGAGGGTGGGGAAGTGTTATTTGTAAATTAAGGAAGTTCTGATTTTATGCTGGCTTACTGCGCAATATATGCAATGGCTAATGAGTGCTTCGAGGAGAGAGGACACCAATAACCATGAAAAAAAAAAAAATAACTTTCATAGCCCTATTGTGTGTATGAATTTGTACAATCACAAGTGCATAGGTTTCTTACATGCTCGTGTGGTGTTCAAAATCTGTGATGAGGAAGACATCCTCGAATAGGTGAGGCCTCCAAGAACCTTCAAAATAAATTAGCTGGGGCTTTACCAGAGTTTTTTTTTTCTTTTTATCATAATTACACAGTTAAAGTTTCCTTGTTTATTCATGTATGGTATTCATAGGTTGTTGCACCCACATTTTCCAGTTCCTCACTACTTAGTCTCACTCAGAACTGAGTTACTTTATTTCTCTTGAAGACCACAATTTTTTTCTACATACACATTTCAATTCTGCTTCTCATATACTCTCCCTTATTCATTCACCAGGCCTTACAGTTCCCCTTCGTCTTCACTTAACAACACATTATTGTCTGCAAACAACAGAACAGGAATTTCCTAAACGCTGGCCTCTCTCATTAGGTCCGCTCCAACATCCGCTGCCCTACCTTGTATTTCTTTTGTAACTTCAACTACATACAAACCGAACAACCTTAGAGACATGACACATCCCTATTTTTAATCAATCGTTAAGACAGAAAAATTCATTCCGTTGACCATCTATATGCATTGCAGTTCTAACTCCCCCATGCATACTGTTTACGGCATTCAGTAGTGCCACATATATTTTTAATATTTTCCCCATTCCTTGTCTGTCTACTTTGTCACATACACTCTCAGTGTCCATGAAGGCGGCATAGAATTTCTTTCCTAATCTCTAGAAGCTTTTCATTAAATACCTTGGCTTGAGCCTTTGCCCAGAGTCGGGAACGTAAAAAAAAAATAAAAAAATAAAATAAAATAAAATAAAAAAGAATATCTGACCTAAACAACCTCTTCCTTTCCTGAAACCTCTCTGTTTTTCTCCAACCAATTCCTCCGATATTTCCCTTACTCTACCAATAAGTATCCTGCCATATATTTTTCTTATTACACTAAGAAGACAAATGCCCCTATGATTACCACACACGTCTTTTTCTTCTTTGTACAGGGGAATAATGAAGACGTCCACAGAATGGAACACTGAATCGCGCCCGAAGGCCACAGAGAAAACTGCAGATCTTTAAATATATTATAGTGCCGTTTCCTTTGGCCTTCAGGCGTGATTCAGCGTTCCACCCCATGGACGCCTTCACATGCTAAAAAAAAAAAATGATGATAGATAATAAGAAAGTGATCAATATTAGAAATTTCCACAAAAAATTATGACAGTAAGTAACAATTTGACAAAGTTAGAGATTCCAACGAAAAATGGTGATACCAAGAAACACTTAAATCACTTAAAGAAAGTTCAATAGAAAATGATGGTAGTATGGAGTATCAAATCCATTTGTTTAATTTTCACAAAAAATAATGGTAGGCGAATCTCTAACAGAAGCATGCAATTATGTGAAGAATTATGGGGTGCTGCAGTGCTGGATATGAATTTTGGATGCTCTAATTGTTTGGGGAAGCTATAGCTTTTTTTTTGTTTTTAATGACACAAAAGCATTCAGGAGCCGAATGCTACTCGCCCGTCAAAATACGTTGCTGGATAAGGTAGGTTACCTACAGACCATGCCAATCTGCACAGCTTCCATTTTTTTTTCTACTACAGGTACTACTTCTTGTGCTTCAACATTTCGCCAAACACTCCATCAATTTCTTGGGCTTTCCCTATTTTGCGTCCACTACGTCCACCCTACTGATCTTTTCCTCCCTTCTCATCTCCCTCCTTCTCCCAGCCGTTTCCCACTCTCTTATACTAACGTTACTTTCATTCTCTAGGTTTATGAATTCCTTTAAATGTTATCTCCACCTACTCGCTTTTTCTTCTTTCTCCATCAACAATCTGCCATTTTTATCTTTCACTCCTATACTATCTTCTTTATCAATCTGTCTTGCTCTTTTCGTCTCCTTCCACAACATTTTCTTACATTCCCACCACTTTACACTCAGTTTCCTTCCAGTCTCCTCATTCAACCTCTCTCTCTCTCTCTCTCTCTCTCTCTGCATATAAGTCTCTCTTCCGTCTCTCAACTTCCTCCATGTCTCTGCTTCCCATCCCCACACTATATGTTTTCTTCTTTTTTGGGACAACTTGTCTCACCTCTTCATTCCACCATGCACCCCCTTTCGTCTTCTCTTCACCACACACACCACCGCACATGCTGCACAAATTTCCTTTGAGAATACCTTGCATGCACCTTCCACCTCATCCATCTGCTCCAAACCATATTTGCCCAATCCCTCCTCCACTTCTCATTATAATGTAGTCTGCATTTTTTTTTTCATCTTCCTGCAACCCTTCTATCCTCTTTGTGTATAATAACTTCCTCCTACCTTTTCTCCCTCTATTCATCCAGCGCATTTGTTCCTTGATTCTCACCACCATTAAGTGGTGGTCAAAGAGACAACACCCCCAACCCTTGTGTGCAATCGCATCCAGCAAATATCTTCTCATTCTCTCATCCAGACACACATGATCAATCTTTTCCTTCCGTTCTTCTAGCTCATCACCCACCCTTCTCATCACTCACCATGTATACCTGGGGATCATTTCATCCCTGAAAGATCATTTTGTGCCTAAAGAGGGTATTGGCTATTACTAATCCCCTCCTCGCACAGAAGTCTACCAGAACACTACCATTTCCATCTACTTCTGTAGGCACACGTTATTCACCAACTACTCCATTCACCTTCACATTCCATACTTCTCCATTCATATTTCCAATCAAAAACACTCTCACTCATCTCATACTTTTCTATGCATGTTTCCACATTTGTCCAGAACTCATGTTTCAACCCACTTGCACGGTCTTCTGTCAGCCCACACAATTGCCGACGCTTGAATTTCTACTTTTGATCTTTCCCACACAATCAGTGAACCAACTGATCCATACTCTCTTGTATTCTCCTTCCATCTCTTGCAAACACCAATACATACCCCCTCCTATTCCCTCTCACTCTCACTTACTCCCTCACATTTACCCAATCCATTCTCCCACTCTCTTACATTCTCCCCTCGTCATTTGGTCTCACATCAATCCACATATGTCCACTTTTGCATCCTCAAGCACCTGAACAATCTCTCTCTCTCTCTCTCTCTCTCTCTCTCTCTCTCTCTCTCTCTCTCTCTCTTCATCATTTGCACCCCTCACATTCCACGTTGCCATCCTTATCGTCACTTATGTGGTTCTTGGTCGTCATATGCAGGTCCGTCCGGGTCCGAGGTATTTTGTTTGGCTTTATAGTTAGATGTTTTATGGGAAGGGGAACTAACCCTCCGCGAAACCCCTTGTTGACATGCAGGGAACAAGAATGGTTTAATAATAATGTTACCACACAGAGTATTAAATGATTTCCTGGCTTTCAGGAAATCATTTGGCTTGTCACTCAGTGTATAATCACCCTGGAGTAGGCCGACGTTGTGTCAGTGGCTGATGGGCGCCCCATTCACCACACACACACACACACACACACACACACACACACACACACACACACACACACACACACACAAAGGCCTTTTGGCGCCTATGGTATCGATTCCGGGCCTTCGCAAACTAGACCCTGCTGTCTACAAAAGTCGGCCCTTCTTGTATACATACTGGGTATGATACAGTATCACTAAATTCAGTACCATGACCATGAACTGTCAATCGCCATGTCAGATTTTTAAAAACCTGAAAAATGGGTCATCGTAATCCAATCCCAACTTTAATAACTCAGTTTGATGCCATTCTAAGTCCATCTAAACTTCTCTACAACTCTAATAACCTAATTTAACCCCAAAACACCTAAGTGTAATGCCCTTTAACCCCATTTTCACGATATTCTATACCCAATCAGATCGACGTTTCATCCAATTTGACCTCAATTAAAATACTAAACGCACTGGTACCCCAGATTGACCCAATTCCACTCCAATTTGGCCCCCCATTCATTCCCTAGCGCCCTAATACTCTCATCCAGTACAATTTGTCGTAATTTTCTTTGCCAAGCCAAAACCCACGGTCACCAGAATTCGCTAATTATTCCATGCTTCCCTATTTTCCTTCATCCTTTCCCTCTCGTCCACTCATTATTCGGTTGTCTGCCTCTGCTTCTTTACTTATCTATTATTTCCCCTTTTCTCGTGAGCTTTACTTCCTCCCTTCCTCTAACGACCCTTCATTATTTGAGTTCTACCTTTCTTTTCCGTTTTTTGTTTCTCCTCATGACTTCTCGCTGTTACTTCAAAATGTTGTCTCGTATTCATTTTCATATCAGTGTCCTCTCTGGGTTTCATATTAACAGGTTCCGCGCGTCTGTCTCGGTTTCTTCATAATTTTCTCTCTTGATGACCCCATTCGCTGCTGTTTTTATTTTGTATTTTTCGTCAGCATCAAGCCATTACTTAGCTTCTTTCTTCATTCACCCAACATCAATACTTTCCATTATACGGTCTCCTTTTTTCTAATATATCTCATTGGGGCGAGGGGGTCTCTTTCAACTGTCGTTTATTCTTACTTCTTTTATAGACTGAGCAATTTCCTTTTTTCCTTTATTATTCCTTTGTATTTTTCCAGTTATCTACAATTTTCTCAATTACGTAGTTCATTATCGGCTTTCTTTTGCATTTCTTCGTCTTATTATTATTATTTTTTTTTAAACTAGGCTACTTTTTTGTCTCCTACAAATGTTCATTTCCTCCTCATTCTCATATCTCCATTCTTCTCGTTCATACAAGTTTCTTTAATTCCGTGGATCAATTTCTTTGTGTGTCTGTTATCTTTGCTTATACTAACTTCCTTCTCTACGTTTATTCCTTTGTTTATTGTTTACCTCAGCTCTCCTCGTGTATCCGTCGTCATTAAATATTCCTCTCTCGTTACAACGGATTTGTTTCGAGGGTTTGTCTCCATATATCTGATTTTTTTTTTTTTTTTTTTTTTGCTGACTTTATTCCGAAATGTATTTTATTCTTACATCTCTCGTCTTCCTCAAATTTCACTTCTTATACTTTCTCAATCCTTTTCCTCTCCTTTTCCTCTTATAATAGCCTACGATCCAAAGCCTTTATCTGAACTCTTTAACTTATCACTTAAAAGCAGTAAGGTGCCACATGAATGGAGTCTTGCTAACGTAACCCCAATATCCAAAAAGGGCAACAGAGCACAGCCAGAAAACTACCGCCCAATTAGTTTAACATCGGTGATTTGCAAGTTGCTTGAAACTATTATCAGAGATAAGTCTGTGAAACACTTAGAATCAAACAATCTCATCAAAGATTCTCAACATGGTTTTCGTAATAATCGATCTTGCCTTGCAAATCTGCTGGACTTTTTCAATGATATCCTGAGCATGTATGACGACACTAAATCTGTTGATGTTGTGTACCTCCATTTTCAAAAGGCTTTTGACAAAGTTAGACACAAAAGACTCCTTCAGAAGCTAAAGGCACATGGTTTCAGCTGCAGTGTTCTCGAGTGGGTAGAAGATTGGCTCACTGGACGAAAGCAAAGAGTTGTAATAAACGGAAAAGGGTCAGACTGGATAAACGTTACAAGTGGAGTGCCACAGAGTTGAGTGTTAGGTTCTATTCTTTTCTTAATATATGTCAATGATATTGATGAAGGATTATGCAAAATTTCAAAATTTGCTGATGATACTGAAACAGGTAACAGAGCAGATACAGCACTGCAAAGACAGGCAATTCAGAGAGATTTTGATCGATTGTTTAACTGAGCCCAAGTTTTGCAAATGGATTTAAGTATTAATAAATGCAAAGTGCTAAACATTGGCAGTAAAAGTTTAAGAGCTAGTTATAGCATGAATAATGTCCAACTTGACAGGGAAAACCATGAAAAAGACTTAGGAGTTATAATAACAAACGATTTGAAACCATGCAAACAATGCACAGAAGCTGTGAAAAAAGCCAATAAATTGATTGGATTCATAGGTAGAGCGTTTGAATATAAATCCGATAATAGGCTATTGTCATCACTTTGTATAATTCCTTAGTACGCCCGCACTTGGAATGTTGCGTTCAGTTTTGGCCACCGTATTATAAAAAGGATATGGAAAAGCTTGAAAGAGTGCAGTGAGGGATGACAAAGATGATACCTAGACTGAGAAGTAAACCATTCGAGGAACGTTTAGAAGCCCTGAGTCCATTTACCCTAACTAAACGGAGGTTACGAGGAGATCTAATTCAAGTATTCAAAATAGTCAAAGGACATGATAACATGGCTGTTGATAAATACTTCACAGTTGATCACTCAAATTATACTAGAGGCAATGGGCATAAAATAATTGGCAAACGATTCCAGTTGGATGAAGCTAAGCATTTCTTTTTCAATAGAGTTGTAAATATATGGAATAAATTGCCCTCTAATGTAATAAATTCAAATTCAGTTCTGACCTTTAAAGGTCGCCTCGATAAGTATTTGTCGTCTAACCCCCAGGTCCTGAATAAAACACTTGTGTATGCATAATTTTTTATTTTATTTTATTTTATTTTATTGTTTTTAGAGCCTGGATCAATTTATTGAATGCAAATATGTGCACAGACTAGGATCTGCACAGATAGCCCTGAGTTAACGGTCACTACTCATACTTTCGACCTGTGACGGGATGTGGATCACTGAGGGTCCATGTTAGTTAAGTGACTACCATCGGGATTTTTTTATTGTACCAATGGTCACTGCTTCAGGAGGTGACTTGTGTGCTTGTCCTGCATGGGAAAGCTCCTAGTTTCAGTGGAATGAACGGAGCTGGGGCCTTATTGACTGCTGCCTACCTTAATAGCGCCAGGCAAGGCTGCAGCACCACCCCTGAACATCCACACTGTGCGCTGCGCAATTTCCACGCTGTGTCCGCACACACCCCGTTAACTCAACATACCCATACATGGTGTTATGCATTACTTATTTATTCGATAATTCATTTTACTTTACTATTTTCTCTTCCTGGTTATTCTTGCTGGTAGATTATAGACAAAGTATTATAGAATGTAACTTTTACTCTCCAGTCTTTCCTATGATATTTCCATGTCAGCTTTTCATGCTGCATGGTGGTTTTTCTCACATTTTCTTACCAGTTTCAACTGGAGGGTTTGGAGGTGGGGGAAGCCTTCTTGCTTTACTGTCCTTATCCTTCGGCATGTAGAGTTAGATCTCGTAGTCATAATCTACTCTTTAACAAACAGCCTCGATTGGACCATAATGTCTGTTGCTGTTTACTTTCCTTTGTACTCCTTTGTGTGTTTACTTTTTCTAACTTTTTCTGTTTCCCTCTGCTCACACCTGTTTCGGAATCGTCCTTGTCGCTTCTCGTTCTCGTCTTCCCTAAACTCTCATGAACGGCTGTGTTTTTAGGCTTTGTCGACCTCTTTCTTTGGCCTCCTTTCCTGTACACTTTAATCTCCCTCCCTCCCTCCCTCAACCCCCCACCTCTCTCTCCCCCCCTCCTCCTCCTCCTCCTCCTACTACTACTACTACTACTACTACTACTACTACTACTACTACTACTATTGCTGCTGCTTCTGATGATGATGATGATGATGATACCTCATGCTGTAATTATTATGCTTTTCACTTTTAAAGAACATACTTTCAATCTTCATTCTGCCTTATAAACGGATCTTTGCGTATGAAACTATATTTTTCAGTGATCTGTCACATTGTCCTTCATATTTATTTTTCTTACAGTCACCCTCTTCCTTTTTGCCATTAATACATGTTTCATTCTTTGAAACATGGAGCTCAGTACCAGTGTATCAGTATTTATTGTCGATGTTTCTACTCCTGACTTATGCATGCTCTTAGATTCCTACCATTTTGCATTATTCTCTCTTAACATTTTTTTTCTTTAGTATTCACATTCCCCATCTTTCCAACTCCCCTGTCTTTACGACTGTCTTTTTTCTCATTGTCCCATCGTTTAGCCATCGCTGTATGAATCTTTTTATTGCAAAGAAAAAAGAAGCACTGGCTATAAGATTTGTATTTCCTTGTCTCTGTTAATCTAGTTATCTATTTTTTTTTCTGTATTCCAGTTTCCTCCTTTCCGTCTTACTCTTTTACCTTCCCCTTTGCTACTCGTGTTCAAAAACCTGTCAGTTTAACTTTGTCCATATGCTTGTTTTTTCTCTCATCAGCCGTTTATCCATAAATATATTTCTTTAATCTTTGTGTCTCTTACATACGTGTCTTCTCTATTTCCCGTTCTTCTGTTCTCCATCTACCTTCATAAATTTGAAGCCATTCCTCTCTCCGTTTATCCATGTATTTTATCTCTTCATCTATATATAGTATTGCAATTTATGTTTACGTATTTATTTAGACCATATATATTATGCACTCCACAATGTCCACGAGGAGTGGTTGCTACGTGGCTTCTCACTACTAAGGAGGTGAAGGAAAAGGAGTAAATAGGTATGATAGAATGCGTTTCCTGGCAACCAGGAGCGTCCCGTTCCAATTTGAATGTAGAAAATTTGCATAATGGTAGACCTCCACTGCCAGAAGGTTTGAGGCCGTCCCATACGGTGGGGGGGGGGTCCTGGGGAGTATTGGTCAGCGTTGGTATGTACAGTCTATTTCCATTTTTTTATACCTAAAAAAAAGTATTTTACATCGTGTTCGATTTTCTGCGGGAGAAGGTCTTATAACAGCACGCAAAGGGTCGCCCGCAATGGGAGGGCGGCCCCTGGAGTTCCTGGTCAGCTCAGGTATGTGCTCCCATTTATTTATTTATTTATTTTTTTGCTGAGGAATACAAACTTTGGCACAGTCTTAAATCTCAGACAAAAACAGATATGAGGTGGTATGGAAATCCACTGCCATCCATGGAGGTAGTCTCTAGGAGGAAGTGGCACAACAACTGTTTCCTACCATGGAGCATAATAGTTTGCACAGTGGTAAACCTGCACCCGGACCACGTTATAAGCTGGGCGAGACCCCTGTGTGGGGATAGCCCGTAGGGGTCCCAAGGAACACCGGTATTAGTTACAGGTTATTACCAAGCAACTGGCAATGATACACTTCCAAACCAGATTATAGGCATGGTGTGACCATAAGGGTAATGGAAGAGCGACCTCTGGTGGTCGTCAACTGAGGAGTAGGGCTGCACTGTTTTACTGTGATTGTTTTCCTCTTTTCAACTCTGCATCTTATCTATATAGTTGTCATTTACTTTTTTTTTCTTTTCTCTCATTTCTTCTCTTTATTCGAATACATGTCTCTGTTACTCTAGTTGTCTATGCAGTTATCCATTTCCCTCTGCCTCCTCTAATCTTTATCCTTGTATGTCCATTCCCAGTCTAATGTATAATTTCACTGTATTTTTTAGGCCTTGGACTAGTAAACCAAGATTCTAGGCCAAACGATTGTTGTTGATTATGCTCTTTTCAATTTAACATGACCTAAACTTGCCATTTTTTTTTATCTTATAGGCTGAGCTGTAACAACAGAATGAAACTAGAATATGACGCAAGTCGGAAAAATGCACTACAGGAAGACTGTGGAGTCACAACATTTCCTTGTTTTATTGATTAGCTACGTGATATAAAATTCATGAGGACGAATATCTGGACCAGATAAAGATGACACAATCATAGTTTAACAAATTGTTTTTTTCATGCTTGGTTTGTTTATTAAAGCCACTCCTCACAGGATATAGTGTCAACCAACAGAGTAATAGATAGACGGATTATTCTTGTTTCCTTCAGATGACTGTCTGCAGTAGGGAAAAAAAAATTGAGGGCTGAGATGAATATCTTGTGTATTTCCATGTTCTGCTTAACTTGCTTGGATTCATATGACTCACTCAGCAGCTGAAGATATAGCCCTGTCTATGTTTTCACAAAGTACTGCAGTAATTCTCACTGTCTGAAGGGTAAATTATTAATATTAACCGGTGGACTGCCTAGAGGGGTTACACAAACGGCCCTGTGGTGCAGCAGTGTGGGCAATTTACCCATTATTGGAAGATGGCTTCAGTTGTACACCTTCCTCTGGGAAACTGTACAACACACCCACCCATGAAATGTTTTTGCTCAACTCACGTTAGTTACGGAGTTACTGTGATCAGAAATTATCCTTTGACTGGAAACCGGTAACTACTGTGCACAAGCGGGACTCCCTACTGTCAAAGCCAAAATGAAACGTACCATGCCACTTGTAATCATATATTTCATCTTTCCCACTCATTCCTAAGTCACTGTCGGCATTTCATTCAATTTCAGGCTTAATAATAATTTTTCTTGACTTCGGCCTTCTTCAGGTACTAACGGCATGTTCAATGGATCAGTAAGTGCATGAATTTCGTATGTACTACCTACATTTACGGTTGGGAGTGAGAGGTGATATATGACGTAATATCCCATAAAAACCGGCTTGACATAGTTCATCCAAGAAACTTCGCGGTCCATACTTAATAATTCCGTTCACAGGAGGTAATCCCCATGCACACAGAACTAATTCAGATGATGCAGGGTACATGTTACGGGCTAACAGTCTCAAGCTTTTATTTTTATTTTCAGTTGAATGAATTTGTCTGGCATTAGCTGGAAAAGAATTCAATAACTGTTCCGTGCATGAAAGACTTACTGGTGGCAACATTAACTACATGTCTTCTATGATACACTCTCAGCTGAACAGATGATTTAGCTGGTATCAAATACAAGGGTTGTTCGAACCATAAGCGGTTTATATCCCATCCTCCCTCTCATTACCAGTTTAACTATAGCTTACGACTGTTATTCAATAGCTAATTAAGTATTCCTTTGTACTGACTCTAGCTGTGTTCTTCCTAATACTCTATCACTGTGTAAGCCCTTAATCGTCTTTGCACTAATCAGCTCTCCCGCTCTCTCCCTCTCTCAGTCCCTTCCTCTTCTCTTTTCTGAACATAAATACCATCCTGTCCCCTGTTTAAACACACACACACACACACACACACTTCATGTATTTCGATCTCTATCATTCATACATAAACAAACTCACCAATATCCCCGCCCCCACTCTCTATCAAAAAAACTCGCTTTACCTTCAACCCCCGGCTTTTCTCTCTCTCTCTCTCTCTCTCTCTCTCTCTCTCAAAACTCGCTTTACCTCCAATCCCCCCCCCCTCTCTCTCTCCCTCTCTCTCTGAAGAAATCTCGTCTTGCCCCCAATTCCTCCCCATCTCTCTCTCTCTCTCTCTCTCTCTCTCTCTCTCTCTCTCTCTCTCTCTCTCTCTCTTTGGATATTCTGTTTGCTCTTCCTATTGGTATTTGAGTGGTTGACTGGAGGTCTGATAAGCTGGATAGCAGGGTCGAGCTGAGTGGCATTATGGCTGAACGTGTCAAATAGATCCTTGATTGGTTGACTGGATGTCTGATTGGTTGACTGATTGATTGAGTTACATATTGTTTAGTTAGAGTGACTGAATTTTTGTCAATAGGCAGATAAGTAGGTAGCTAATTATCTAGGTAGGCAGGTGTCACCAGTGTCAACAATGTGGGTATTGTAGAGAATCGTTGCCACCAGTGTTGGGTATCGTTGAGTATCGTACATTATTGGTGCTGCCAATGTAGATAATAGCTGTAGCTTGGGAGGTTGGGATTGTTATTGTAGATTGGCAAGACATCTTTGTCACCAGTACAGATCAATGTGGGCTGCCACCAGTGATATGGATCGTGAGGCGGTGGATAGCGTGGAGACTGTGTATTTGTGGGTTTTATCTCCCTGGTCACGAGGTTGGGTTTCTCTGTCTCACCCCCTCCCCTCTCTGTCTATCTTGTATCGTAAGTGAAGGTGAGGTAGAGACACTCCCGGGTTAAGGGGTTGTATTGTGACACAGTAATACTGTTCACTGCCTACCCCTGCGTTGTGTGACGTACAGATTGACGTGACCCACTGATTGTCAGAGTGACTGCTAAGCTCTTACTGGCCGCCAACCTCCTACTCTACTGCGGTTCTCCTACCCTCCCCAGTCTAATGCTGACTACTACACTTGCTTTCTGGGTATATATTACTGCCTGGTTTCCGGTTGGCTGACATGTGTGTGTGTGTGTGTGTGTGTGTGTGTGTGTGTGTGTGTGTGTGTGTGTGTGTGTGTTGTCTAGCACACTTCCGTCACATGGCTAACTGGCTTCCCTGAGATACATCATGTGTTTGACATTCTTGGTAGTCTGGGCAAGGGGATGTTTGTTTCTCTTCCTGATGCACCAAACATGTCCACCTGCATATTACATATTATGCTAATGTTGCATATTGTGCTATGACTATATTAATGCCTATAACTATCAAATATTGTGCTATGACTATATTAATGTCTATGTGGGAAAAATTTTCCCCGGAGCGGTTGCGCTCTCTACTTTTTAAAATAGTCGTCCCTGGTTAGAGAGCAGAGGAAAACCTGGGATCGTTAATATCATTTCAAGCGGTTTTTATAACCCAGAAAGTACGTTCTCATTAATATTCTTATTATTAATTAATTAAATGCTACTGCGTAACCTCGTGGACAACTATCTTGTAAATACATGTAATTACTTGCAAAGTTCCATTGACCTAAACTGCGTCTGCACTTAGATGACGTCATTTGAGGATGAAAAGTCTCATATAAAATGCAGGTGTAGGTTTAACATATTTACACAGATAAAGGGAATATTTGGTTTGGCTTTAGTTTAGTTAAAACTAAGTTTAATTAGATAGATTCGCCCTGTATATATCATGATACATACGATAGTACCAGCCGAGTACACTCGAGTCCAGCCGACATAGACCGAGTACACACGCCTGCACCAGCCAATATGGCGCAACATTCATCCGCTACTAGGCGTTAGCCTAACCTGTCACTACATGACTACCCTTACAAAATTCGCTCCCCCAACTCAAAGTAGGCTTAAAAGGTAGGTCTTAGTTAGAATAGTTCAGGGACGTAATATAATGAAAATCGGAAACGTTGGTTACTTCTAATGTAATACCGAATTTTATCCTCAACTTAACATAAGGGTGGTGTTTAAAGCTGGTCGAACAGTTCAGAGTCCTTTCAGGTTCAAGGGTCTGGTCCCCAGAGAGCTACAGGCCTCTGGTATATAAATACGAGTGTCACTGCTTTAATGCTCACTTTGAGCACATCATACCGATATCCAAAGAGCCTGGTCGTCTTATGAATCCCTCTTCATTTCGTCCTATTGTGTTGACTTCTTGTCTATGTAAGGTCATGGAACGTATGGTTAATAATAGACTTCTTTTTGTTTTAGAGTCGAAGAATTTGTTAAATGACCAACAATGTGGCTTTCGTAAGTACAGAAGTTCATAGATCATTTACTGAATTTGGAGCATTGTATTGCAGAGGCATTTGCCAATAAAGAATTCATGATAGGGGTGTTCTTGGACATCCATAAAGCCTATGACATGACATGGCGACACGGTCTACTAATGAAGCTCTATGCTTATGGTTTAAGAGGAAATTTGCCTATTTTTATTTCAAATTTCTTAAGGGACAGGACTTTATCAAATTGCCCCGTAACGTAACATCGGATATATTTATCAAGGAAAATGGGGTGCCGCAGGGAAGTGTGCTTAGTCCCACTTTATTTAGTATTATGATCAATGATATTCTGTCATCAGCTCCCATCCCGAGGAATCTTAAATACACGCTCTACGCTGACGATTGTGCAATATGGCACTCTTCCCATAATGCAAAATTTTCGGCGGGCGGATTCAAGCAGCCCTTGATTCCACCAATGGGCCTTGCAGTGGGGATTTAAGTTTTCCGTCCTTAAGTGTGCTGCTGTAGTTTTTATGACTCGTAACGTACCTAATTTGTGCTTAACTTTGGATAATCAGGCAGTACCTTTTAAAAATTCTTTTAAAGTTTTTGGGAATACATTTTGATCGTCGTTTGAAATTCAAAATTCATGTTAATAATTTGATTGCTCGTTGTGATAAACCTTTAAATGTCCTCAAGTATCTAGCAGGTACTACATGGGGTGCCGACAGATAATCTTTATTAATGGTGTATAAGTCCCTTATTCAATCAAAGCTAGACTATGGCACACAGGTGTATGGCTCAGCATCCGATGCCACGCTGAAAGGATTGGATGATGTTGCAGAATAAATGTTTGCGAACGTGTCTTGGAGCCGTCCGGTGTACCTGTGTGTGTGTGTGTTTTTTTTTTACGTGTCCGACTCTGGGCAAAGGCTCAGGGCCTATTTCTTGGGGGCAGTGGCCTTTCCCAAGGCCCAGTAGTCTTCCTACATCTCCACATATCACCACTTCGGCGCTAACACCCACCATCCATATTGAATACATGCTAGGGCTGTCTCATACAGGACTGGTGTACTGGTATTAGCGGTAGTACTTTTACGACATGTCACCGGGTCATCTGGTTGATCAGGAAAGTCTGCTTTTTAGGAAATTCAAATCCTTAAACTGTTCCCTGACCCAGCCGGGATTCGATCCTGTGTCCATTAGGACTGCAGGTCGCTTCTCTACCGATTCAGCCACCGCTGAAGTGGAGGCGAATGTGCCTCTCCTCTGTATTCGCCGTGACCACCTGGCTTGGTCCTATGGACTCAGAACATCGAGGAAAAGTATTATCGGCAATGTGGCCTGTACCCCCCTGCATCAATACCACCATCTTCTGAAGGGGGTGAGTCGGCCACTTGCCGTTCGCCTCCACTTTCTAACTCAGGAGCTTTGTGTGGACCTCAGTGACTGACAAGTTGATGTTTAAAAATATAGCGCCTTGGGAGCCACCCGGCTTTACTGTTGACGTATCACGGCTCCCAGCACCAAAGACCAAGGCGCCGGAGGCGGACGTCCACCACTTGTTTCGTAATATCATCATTCGTCACTTGCGGTCCCACCAATTGTACACCGACGGCTCCAAGTCAAGTGAATGTGTGGGTGCTAGTGTGTGGTCGACTGAATGTGCCCTCAGGTATCAGTTGCCGACTCATACATCTGTGTTTACCTCCGAACTTTTTGCTTTTGACAGAGCCATAGACTATGCTTTCAGTTCTAGGCATGACTCATTTGTCATATTTTCAGATTCAAAATCAGCCCTTCAGGCAATTGCATCTTGTACTACGGACTCTCACGAGATCCAGGGCCGCATCGTTAATAAGTTGCATTCATGCAACAAGTCATTCACGCTCACCTGGGTGCCTGGTCATTGTCGTATCTACGGCAATGAGCAGGCTGACTTACTTGCAGAGTCGGCTGTAGAGCTCGAGGAGACTTGGGACGTTCCTCGTGATCTACGGTCGAGTCTCTCTCTCGGAAAAAAATCAATAAATCTTCTTTGGCAAGGTCAGTTGACCAGACTAAATATTCGAACGTGTAAGCCGTACCTGGGCAACTGGGACACTGCCAACCGTCCCAGTCGCCTGGAAGAAAAAGTGTTGGCTCGCTTACGGCTTAATGCCACCATAATAACTGATATGAAACCTTATAAAGAAAGTCGATTCCCACCTCACTGTGACATCTGTGATGTGGTGTTATCTATCAGTCATATCATCCTGCGCTGTCGGCGATTTATTCGTGAACGTGCTTCACTTAAAAATCACTGCGGCACAGCAGACGTCCCCTTCACCCTTTCCACCATCCTGGGTGATGGGGACATTGTTATGACTGATAGATTGATGGCTTTCTTGAGAGAGACCGGACTGATCAGAGGGATGTGACTTTTTTACTATATGGTTTTTGTTTTTATCGACTGTAAATATGTATATAATGTACTATTAATTAGGGTTGACAGTTGACATACTTGAAGTAGTTCCTCCTCCCACTAATCTATTTCTAATATTGATGTCCCCTACATTAAACCCCGTTCCTCGACTAACAGTCACCAGCTGATGAGTACAAGTGTGCAATATAGAAAGGTACTGGGCACTTCCAGTCGATGGTGGTCTATTGGGCGAGGTTCTTCACTTTTTGTACATATTATGTAAATACATTATACCATCTTGTTTAAGTTGCCCTAATTATGGCCGACAGCTGACGTATATGGAAATGTTCCTGACTCGTCTGGTTCCCTTTCATATATTGATGTTCCATATATTAGGTTGTGCCTCGACTGACAGTCAGCAAGTGATGAGTGCAGGTATGTAATGTAGAAAGGCATTACATATCTGCAGTCGATGGTGTTCTGTTAGTCGAGGTATTTTTACCATTAGTGTAGGTCTAGCTATTTGTCTCTGTAGGATTTAGTATAGGTTAGCGATTTGTCTGTTAGGTGATTAGTTTTAGAGTCTTTAGATTAGGTTTTTCTTTATAATACAAGGTCTAAAAAATATAAAACCAAGAAAAAATTAAAGAATAAAAATATAAAAAAATAATTGAAATATATATATATATATATATATATATATATATATATATATATATATATATATATATATATATATATATATATATATATATATATATATATATATACGGCCTTAATGACCAGGGGCTTTGGCCCCAATGGTGGATAGGCAAAAAAAAAGAAAAGAAAAGAGAAAAAAGTAATGCAGTGCATATTGGGAAAACAAAGCGCCAACTCATGGTTCGGATCTTTGAACACCTGGGAAGATCGATCCGAACTAGTAGACCATTGTATAGTCCCTCTATTAGCGCCATTCGGCGACATGCACCCGAGGAAGATCATTCCATCCGTCTAGATTCATTTACATTTCTGTCGTCGAGGGCCTCGGAGAGGGAGCTATGTATCAGTGAGTCCTTGTTAACACTTAAATATAAACCCTCTCTTGTTAATAACGAGAAATCAATTGAACTACTGTGTTTTTAATGCTCTGTTTTACTTGTATTTCTTCTTTCCTGTAATTTTCCTGTTGCTGGTTCTTCTTTATGCATGTTTTCATTGTTTTTGTGTCGAATTTTGCAGAGTTTTTAGCCTTTTTACCCGTGCTATGTTCGCTAGGAATATTTATTGGTTTGTTTTATTTTAGATTGCCTGATGATGAAGAGTGCCATCTTCGAAAAGTTGCAATAAACATGCTGCACATTGTACTGGTTCTTCTTTCTTATTTGCCTCCGCTTTCGTAAGGATGTATCCATTGCTGATATATATATATATATATATATATATATATATATATATATATATATATATATATACATATTCTCTCTCTCCCTCCCTCTCTCTGTGTGTGTGTGTGTGTGTGTGTGTGTGTGTGTGTGTGTGTGTGTGTGTGTGTGTGTGTGTGTTGGTTCTCACTTTTACCTGATAACCATACACCCACATATCTTATTAATCAAGAAACTTCATACTGGCGAGGTTATAATCAACATATCCAAGTGAGCTATCGTATCATTTACTCATATCTGTTCCAAGTGCCCCAACGTTAAAATAAAAAAAAACAAAGATTCTGGTGTGGTCATTCGTGAGGGTCATGCAATAATCATATATTATTGGCAGTGATCATTTTCAAACTGCTATGCAACATAGGGTATTGGTTTTACACTTGACCACTCTCATTTAATAAGGAAGTACAATGGCCAGTAAAGGACAGCTGGATTTATAACCACACACACACACACAAAAAAAAAACGTGAACTTCGCAAACTATTAAACACTGAACTTGCTGCCTTTTCGAAGTATTTTACGTGAAAGTCCAATGTGTGAGCCTTCATAACATAATTAATACAATATATAATGGATATATTGCATAAATCTATGTTATAGTATAACTTACTAAACTGATCGCCGGGAATCCGGTAAGCTACCATTAAAAACAGATGCTCCTTCAGTGTAATTCTGTAATGAACATTAAAATATTTTCTCCTGGAAGAAATGGTTATTCATGTAATATGGATTCCATAATACAGTATCATAATACTTCAGTGTTTGTCTTTATATGGTGTTTCAGGTTTCACCCCCAGAACATAATCATAATAATATAATAATGTAACATACTACAAACATAGAACCTAAATAAATACTGAGGTGTGTGTCATCAAGTGTTAAAGTCTTGGACGTCCTTAGCCACTTATGCACACACCCATATTACCATTATGACACACATTTCATACTCACTATACTCCCCTCATCCCCACCAAACGTACTGCCCCACACCCACACGGACATACACATACTGTATTTGGTATTTCTGTGTACTGAATGAAATCCTGCTTTGAATTCTGTTGTTCCAAATGTAAAAAAACAAACAAACAAACAGAGCTAATATTAACAGCATGTTCATTAACAATGCACACTGTCAAACTGGCAATACTGAAACAAAGAACCAAGACTGTGACTAATGCATGAGAGCTGGAAAGCTCCCACAATATTTGTGGGAGAGTTCCATATACGCTGTTTGTATTTTTCATAAGAAATGGCTGTTCACCAGTATGTTAACTTTAATTACTGACATAACTGGAGGAACAGGAATCTCTGCAGTGACACTACAACTCACCACCGTAGCAATAAGGATTGGAGGTGTCAGCGGCCACCTCCCCTCTAACTGATATCCACCACTGAACACACGATTACCTTTAGCATTAAAGAAAATATCACTGTAGGTATGGCTACCCCATGACTATTACTGAAACATAAACTATGCAAATAAGTACTGATTACTGGTCAACGTAATCCGTGATGTGTGGTTGTTATGTATTGCACTTGTATTTTGACACAGTATTAAATTTTAGGTAAACATACTAAATGCAACGTCATTACTCATTAACACAAACTGATAATGTGTGTGTGTGTGTGTGTGTGTGTGTGTGTGTGTGTGTGTGTGTGTGTGTCTACTGAGAGCCAGCTGAGAAGTTTTAGAAAGACAGAGAGTCGAGGTGGTGGAGCAGGCTGTATGTTTTCAGTTTACGAGGGAGAGGGTATCCTAGTGTGTAATCGGCTCTATAATAAAGATAATAAAAATAAATAGGTTTATTATTATTTAGGATACAGGATACCATTGACACCTTAATAACTATACTGTAATGACTAAGAATATATAACTGTTGGCCGCTCACTCCCATACTCCCCCCTTCCCCCTACATCGCGCCATTTCTTGTTGAACTTGCCCTTTGTTTCTGAACCACAACTTAACCTGTATCGAGGTTCACGTTACAAGGCAAGAGAATTATTTTACACATCTTAGACTATAAATAGTATGATGCACAACCCATTATCCCAAACAATCACATAATATTTATTAGCCTATATCATAGCATAATACAATGGCCACATAATATAATTGGGAGGATGAAGCTTAGCCATTCGAGAAATTGTCGGGCATGTATCACACACACACACACACACACACACACACACACACACACACACACACGAGCGTGCGCTCTTGCCACATTAGCCAAATACTACAACCAGGTGGTCCAGTCGGAAATCTTGCCGAGTGTACACATCATACCCTCGATACGGGTGGGTCTAAACTAGCTTGGCACTGTCTCTCTCTCTCTCTCTCTCTCTCTCTCTCTCTCTCTCTCTCTCTCTCTCTCTCTCTCTCGTAAATAATACGAAATAATATGCATTGAAATCTCAGTGGAACCACACGAGAGCAGCTGAAAGTGTTATATTATACTATGAATTATTGTGATAAATACAATTGATTTATTGATAATTTCTGCGATAATAAGTGAAGCCAAATGCTAAGCGCATTAGCTAGCAAATGTTTGCAGTTGCAAACTGTGCAGCTATGCTATGAAATGATTCATAAATGACATCGCATCAGCATGTTTGTAAAAATGTGTTAATGAAAGTCTTAATGACGTTTTATAAAGTTTGTGATGATTTTCCTCACATTGGTACTGTTTTGCTAAACTTTAGCATGAACACTACGGAATAAGGCAGTAATATCATACGAGACTGACTAGAAGTGTTTTTATTATTATTATTATTGTATTTATTGTGATGAAACAATGTGGCAGTAACCCCTTTTTTGTGCGATTTATAGCTTGATGTTTGGTAGTCAGAGGAAGCAATTTCCACTGCGCTGGGTTATTTCCCGCGTCAGACGGGCAAAATACACCTTGTCTTCTCTCAAAGCGTTCTTCGGGCTGGGAGTACCTAAGTACATGTAGTTTGTTGCAAAATGGTAGTAGAATGATTGGAATTTCTCTGGTAAAATTTTAGCTTTTAAGGTTAAGGGTAAGTGGGTTAAAACACGAGTTGAAAACACACCATTTTTACCCCACATCTCTGCACTGAGCCCATGGCTTGTCACAGCCGCCGCAGCGAAGGGTTAATTTCTTTCGGTTTATATTCATCGTATTTACTAGGTTTTTCAGTTGTATCTTATGTTTTATAATTGCAAACTAGGTTTCTTGAGACCCTTAATTGATCAGTGTGAACTTGCTGCTCTTTGTCACTCAGAGGTGACTTAATACCTTAATAGCTGTTCTCATAATTATCCTATGTGGGCCTTCAGATTTCGGTAACAGCTTATTGTCTATCCTGCAGTGTGAATGATGCTATAGACAGTGCCACGTATGTTATCATTTGATTCTTTTGCCATCTTATTAAATGTTTGTCATTTCTTCCTTGGGCATCGCTAACTGTTTCTTTAACTTTGTGTGCATCTCTCGTAATTCACGTAAACGAAGTGTAGGATAGTCTTTATAATTGTATATTGGCATTTGCTCGCCTTTTAGTAACTCGTATAGGAGGCACCTGTCTGTCCCGTAAATAACAAAATGAGGTGTGTCTCCTATAGACTTGTTAATTGCACAGTTAACTGATGTTTCAGCTCTGGGGATCCAATCATCCCAGTTTGCATAATTCTCACTGAGAATGCAAAGTAGTTCATGTAGCACTTTTTCATTGTTTCTCAACCAGTCCATTGGAAGCTGGATGATAAGCTAAAATATTAACCTATTTATATTGTTTACAAATTTCTAGTAAGATTTAGGAGTTCAATTCTCCTCCATTATCACTTATTGGCACCTTTGGTGTGGTGAACCTACAGATAACATCAACTGTAATTACCCGTGTGGCTGTTTCTGTTGTCTTATCCTTAATTGGAACCAAAATTACATACTGTGAGAAATGATCAGTAGCAACAAAAAAATATTGATTATGATTACTAGATAAGGATAGCTTAAGTAAGTCAACCGCGACAACTTCCCACGGTTGGTTAAGCACAGGATATTTTCCCATGGGCGCTGATGTGAAAGTGTAACCTTTCTACTTTGCACATCATTCACATCTGTCAATGTGATCATGCATGTCCTTGCATAACAATGGCCAATAATAAGACAGCCAGGTCTTCCTGACTGTCCTATCATTGTCAGGATGACCTACATGTGAAGTATCATGTATTATCCTAAAAATGTGACGTATAATTTTATTAGGAATGACTAACTGCCTGATATTTCTTGTATGATTCGGTTGTCCTAGATTTACCCTAAATATGGTATTGTTTACCACCGTGAATTGTTTAATTGTGAATGAACTGTGAAGTGTTGAGTCATCTGCAAATGAGTGAATGGGATTATGGGTGACAGATACGAAATCATTTATATGAATTAGGAATAGGGTTGGAGCCTGAATTGATCCTTGTGGCACGCCGGCATTACTTGAGTGGAAATTGGAATATGCATCATCTACTTCTACTGTTATCTTTCTGTTGCTAAGATATGAGGAAATCAGCGAAACAAAAGATGATAGGCCACAGCAAGGGAGTTTGGATAGCAGGGAAGGGTGCCACTCTCTGTCAAAAGCTTTAGAAATATCAATGACTATTGCATGAGTTTCTCCATGTTGATCAATTGACTGATGGGCAGTATGAGTCAGTAGTTTGAGTGGATTTTTCGTGACAAAAACCATAATGTCTATCACTAATTAATTTGTTGGATTCAAGATATTTAACAATGTGCTTATTAAATACAACTTCAAATACGTTACCAGAAGAATAGCTATTGGTCTGTAATCAGAGGGGTCAGAGGACCTCTCTTTCTTTGGAAATGGGTGGATATTGGCTTCTTTACAAGAATTAGGGAATGCAGAAATACCTATGCATAATCTGAGTAATTCAGCTGGAACAGGAACAAGTTCTGGGGAACACCTTTTCAAAACAACTGGAGGAATTCTAGCTGGACCTGGAGATTTAATGACTGGCAAATTATCTAATATGGATTTTAAGTATTTAGTCTGTATTTTAAGTGGAGCTATTTCTGGAGAGTGAAGTTCTTGTAAAGGGATGTTCTGGCTGACTTCTAAGGTAGAATTTCTGGCAAATGTACTGGGAAGGATGTTTGCTAAACCAAGCTGGACATTTTTTTTTTTTTTTTTTTTTTGCGAGGATGGAGGACCCAAAGGCTAGGAGCCTGCAATAACAGTTCCTTCCAAGGAAAAAACAAAAACAATACAATAGAGCCAAATTCAAGATCCATTCATTTCGAGATGCCTGGATACACTGCGTTTGAAAGATTAGAGGACATAGGAAGTAGGAAATAAAAACAAAGGGAGACAGTTTCAGAGCTGACCTGTTTCATAAATGAAGGACTGGGAATAACGATTAACTTTTACATTAGAGAGTTGGACAGAAAAGGGATGAGAGTTTGTTGCTAGCACCTGTCGTAGAAGTGCAGGAATGCAAGCAAACAGTTCAGAGGAGCAGTGACCATGGAAGTAACAATACAAAAAGATATAAAGATGCAACAGTGCTGCGAACAGACAGAGGTTGAAGGGAGCCAGTAAGAGGAGGAGGGTTGTTGAGATGAAAAGCCTTTGACTCCACCCTACTGAGAAGAGCTGTATGTGGGGAGCCTCCCCACACAAGAGAGTTGTACTCTACACAGGGGCGAATAAAACCCGTGTATAAAGTCAACAACTGTGCAGGGGTAAAGATGGCACGAAGTCGGCATAACACACCTTATCTCTTAGAAGCAGATTTTACAAGAGATGTAATGTGATCTTTCCAAGATAAATCCCAAGTGACTTAAACCCCAAGCACGTTCAAGGATGATGCAGGATTGAGCTAGATAGTATTAAACATTAGAGGGTACTCCTGAGGAACATTTTATCAGGTTGATAGGTGTAAGCACTGAGTCTATGATGCGTTAATAACGACAAGAATATTTTTACCCCACTCAGAGATACGAGCCAAGTCAGACATTAGGTGAGCCATAGCCTCATCCCTTGTTTGTTGAAGTAATTGCTGAGGTGGATGCTGCGGGAACTGAATGGAAAGGTTAAGGGTGGAATCATCAGCATACGAGTGGATAGGGTTAGATGTACAGCATAGGAGATCATTGATGAATAAGAGGAAGAGAGTTAGTGATAGGACAGAGCCCTGAATAACACCACTCTTGACAGATCTAGGAGAAGAACGATGGCCATCTACAACAGCGACTATAGAACGACCAGAAAGGAAGCTGTAGATGAAGGCACAGATAGAAGGATAGAAACTGTAAGATGGCAGTTTGGAAATTAAAGATTTATGGCAGACCCCATTGAAATTTTGAGATGTCTAGTGCAATGGCAAAGCTTTTGCCAAAGTCCCGAAAGGAGGATGACCAGGAGTCTGAAAGGTAGGTGAGAAGATCGCCAGTGGAGCATCCCTGACGGAACCCATACTGAAGATCAAAAAGAAGGTTGTGATAGGAAATATGCTTTAAAATTTTTCTGTTGGGAATAGACTCGAAAACTTTTGAGACACAGGACGTTAAAGCAATTGGACGACAATTTGAGGGTTGGGAATGCTCACCCTTTGTTGGGACTGGTTGAATGAGAGCAAACTTCCAGCAAGAAGAAAAGGTACAAGTTGACAGACAAAGGCGAAAGAGTTTGCTTAGGCAGGGTGTAAGCATAGAAGCACAATTCTTGAGGACAACAGGAGGGACTCCATCAGGTCCATATGCCTTGTTAGTATTGATGCCAGTGATGGCAGAACATATATCAGCTGAAGAAATTTTAATGTCAGCCATGAGGAAGTCAGAGGGGGGGGACATGATGGAAGAACAGCACCTATATTGTCTAAGGTGGAATTGGAGGAGAAAGTCTAAATGAAGATATCTGCTTCATCAGTAGAAGAAATAGCTACAAAGCCATCACAGTAGAAAAGAGGAGGGAAGAATGATGAGGTAAAGTTGTTAGAGAGGTTTTTGGCAAGGTGCCAGAAGGAGTGGAAAGGTCCCAGAGGGAGCCCAACGGAGAGAAAAGATTAACAGAGTAAGAAGGATTAGTTGTAAGGGAGAGGTCAAGTATGTTCGATCTCTCTCCAAGGAGGTCAGGGATATGGGTAGGGGGCTGTACAAGCTGCTGTAGGTCATTAAGGATAGTAAAGACGTAGGCTTGTTCACCAGGTGGATCAGTGAAAGGAAAGGAGAGCCATAGGTGGTGGTGAACATTGAAATCTCCTAGAATGGAGATTTCAGATAAAGGAGAAATGGACAGAATGTGTTTCATCATAGAAGTAAGATTGCTAAAGAATTTTTGATAGTCAGTAGTGTTAGGGGATAAGTAAACAGTTCAGATATATTTAGTCAGAGAGTGACAGAAGAGCCGAAGCCAGAGGGTAGAGAATTCAGAAGAATCAAGTTCAGGAACAAGAGAGCAAGATAAGTCGTTGCATTCAGATATACAGCAGCCACCTTTGGCTTTGAAATGATTATAGAGAACGTATAAAGATACACAAAATTTTTTTTCTTATGTGAAGTTGCTGTCAGTTGATGGAAAGACAAAAGGGTTTGCTATCAGTTGCCTCAGACAGCTTAGTCTCGGTTAAAATGAGAGGGTAAGGTTTAGAGGAGAGGTGGTGTTCTACAGACAGAAAGAGGAAAGGCTGCAAGTGTTGCAGAAATTAAGAAGGAGTCAGAGAGTCGTTCCAGGCAAGTCAAGGAGTCGCCACCGGGAGAGGGGCGGATGGTGGGGGCATTTATGGTCCCCCTTCCCCCTGGAGACTCCGAGTCATGGTTTGTGTCCATCGTTTTCCTTTTTTTAATTTTGAAAAGGAAGATTAGTATGTACTTTGCATGTAGAAAGGTGCTGACAGTTAGTGAAACTTACACTGGAGAGCATGATGGCCTACTCTCTGTGTTACTGAAACACCGAAAAAGTTCAGCAAAGGGGTATGGTCAGGAACTAATCCCGAGGGCTCATGAAACGGGAGCTCCAGCTCTCCCTGTCATCAGCTTTCCATCCACCTTGGAAGTACTGCCCTGCTCGACTGGTGCTACAGTCTACTCCTTATATACTGTTACCATCAAAAGATTTCAGTGGGGGAATGGGTGATGATTTGTCAAAGTTATTATAGGAAGAATTATGAGTTGACCAGAATATTCTATTGTTGTTACGATTATGCAATACTGTAGCTTGGACTCTTGTGTGTGAAGAAAGTGATTTAGCAAGATTGATTACTGCTTTTTCATGGTTTCTAGCAATTTTAAATTGACAGTGATTCAGATAATTTAGCTTTTAAGTAAAAGTTATATGCCTAGGATTTTTGGGTCGTTGCTCTGGCACAATTGCTGTCAAACAGTTTTGGGGAGTCCAATCTATTAGTGGACTGTTGACTGGGTATGAACAATTCCATACCAGCTTGTATTAAATTATGAATGTGGGACTGCGTAAAACCGATGTCATTGGAGAAGAAAGACTGCCATGGAATATCAGCAAGATAATTTCTCAATCCTTCCCAGTCAGCCCTATCAAAGTGCCATCTGTTCACACTGGCTGGTTCAGAACGGGATGATCCACTCACTTGATGTAGTGCTGCCTACTTCTTCCTTAGCCTTTATCATTCTTTTTCTGTGCCTGCCCTCCTCTCTTCCTATTTTTCCCATCTTTCCTGTCACTTCTTATTGCTTTTCTTTCCTTTACAGGTGGCTTTACATTGAGTGACAAGCCAAATGGTTTCCTGTTAGCCAAGAAACCACTTACAACGCTGGGTGGCAACCATATAACCAAATCATATGTGCTCCCTACGTGTCAACAAGTGGGATGGTCGAGGGTTAGTGCCCCTCCTCGTCAAACAAATAACTCAGTCATATGGCCACCCCTTACGGGATTGTGGCGTCTGGCAATAGATAGGGAGATAGGCTAATGAGGCTTTGATGAGATTGTCATCGGAGGATCCAAGTGATGAAAGTACTTCTGTTCTTTATTGATCTGGATTATTTGTCAGGAATAGGTCCAAGAGATTGGTGTTATGGTCAGAATATTCTGGTATTCTGGTTGGTTGTTTTGCCATTTGCAAACAGCTCACATTCTAGACCAATATCATC
The DNA here is from genome assembly GCF_032717465.1 of Coenobita brevimanus. Classification (NCBI taxonomy): domain Eukaryota; kingdom Metazoa; phylum Arthropoda; class Malacostraca; order Decapoda; family Coenobitidae; genus Coenobita; species Coenobita brevimanus. Next base: position 36,246,233 of record NC_137044.1, read on the forward strand.
AGTCCTGGCAGAGTCTGATAACCATTCTACATATGGATGTTAACCCGCCGCATGCCAGCTATTTTTAGCCCTATGGGTCACTCCAGTGCCGTCCATTTTTTGACCTTTTTTTGGGGGGGGGCTAAAATGATAGATTTTGATGTGGAAACAACGAATTTCGCCATTAACCCGTCACATCCCAACCGATTTTGCACCTCCGATACCCCCCAATCCCGAGCTATTTCGGATTTATTTTTTTGGCTAAAACTTCCGCTTTTGGTGAGAAACATCGAAAAAATTCTTAGAGAAATCGCTCACCTCAGGTTTAAAATACTCAATACAGGTACCAGTACCTCCTTTACTGGGTTTTCTATCAGGATGACTCCAAAGAAAATGAGTTCTATGGAAGGGTTACTATTCCACACCACTCATAAACGGTATTTATTTATTTATTTGGTACAAATTTATATGTAGTATGAGAGTATATTGGTTTTCAAACAGTAATATAGGCATTATAAGCATTGTTTCACTCACTAACTCATCAAAATACCTGACCTTTTTTGGCGACATTACCTGATCATCATTTCTGACTGTTTCTTCCTCTAATGCTATGTAAACTTTGTCCTCCACATTGTCATCGATTGGGGAATCACTCTGGCCCTGAATATCTTTATTGGACAGGTCACTGGTAACAGGTGAATTGCCGAGACAATGGCGTGCAGGGGGGGAGAGGTTATGCTGCGTTAGGCATTGTCCCTGCCTGGCATCTTATAGAGGAATAGAGGAAGGTGTCCCATGTATATGTACCATAAATCACTCGCAAAAATTGAAAATTGTGCAAATTATGAACCTTGCAATTGTGCGACGTACCAGTACGTCGATGGGACTAGCTGTGACAAAATGTTGCAACGTACTCATACGTCGATGGGATGCCTTGGGTTAAAATGCTCACCGAGGCTCGGATATCAGTTTTATTGAGTCCTGCATACTCGTTTATAGGTATAGCCACTCTCTCATGCTCACCAAATACGTGAGAGAAAGACATTTTCTATGTAAGGTATACTCAGGTATTTAAGCTGGGAAGGTATAGCAATGTTCAGTACACTTTTCTGATTACTTATTACTTCAGCATTTATCACAATTTGCGTGTCTTTCTCACTGTGAATGCATTATCTTACACTTACTTGAAGAGAGGTACAACCTGACTTCATTAGGTAAAGTTCTGGCACTTACAAGAAGGTATTTACAACTTGACTTGATTATATAGTCCTTACACTTACAAGAAAATATTTACAACTTACACTTACATGAAAATATTTACAAAATGCCTTCACTATGTACAGCACTGAGTGAGGCACACAGGCAGAGTGAGGCAGAGCGAGCGTGAGGATGGGAGCGAGTGAGTGTATGGCCTTGACAGCCTGGTGGATGATAAAGGAACAGTTACCTTACATGCCTTCTAATTTTTACCCACGAATCTTGAAAAAAGCAGTCACAGTGAAGTTTTTTATTTTAGACCATTTTAAAACAACACTGGTATGCAGCAGGTTAAAATCACCCAAAATGGTTATTTCAGTGGTAAGGGTGAGGTTAGGGTTAGTCAACTGTGTGGATAAGGAGTCAGATATGCTGGGTTCTGAAGAAACATTGGGGGAACAATAAAGTATACATATTCATATATATATATTTTTTATGTGTCTGACTCTGGGGATAGGCTTCACAGCCTGCTCTCAAGGCTCAATAGTCCTCCTACATTCCATGCACTTCTACATGCCACAACTTCGGTGCTAACACCCACCATCCATATTGACTAAATGCTAGGGCTGTCTCATATAGGACTGGTGTGTTGGTATTAGCGGCGGTAGGATACTTATTGACAGAGTTAGAGAAAGAACAGAGAAATTAGTTGGAGAAGAACAGGGAGGCTTTAGGAAGGGAAGAGGTTGTGTAGATCAGATATTCATTCTTAGATCTTTAGTGGAAATGTTTCTAGAAAAGGGAAAGAAGTTGTATGCGGCTTTCATGGATTTGGAGAAAGCATATGACAGGGTGGATAGACAAGGATTGTGGAAAGTGTTAAGAATATATGGAGTAGATGGGAAGTTGTTGAATGCTGTCAAGAGTATGTACGATGGTGCGAAGGCTGCAGTGCATGTGGATAGTGAACTAAGTGAATTTTTCTATTTGAAAGTTGGGTTGAAACAGGGATGTGTCATGTCTCCATGGTTGTTCATGGATGGGGTAATAAAAGAGGTACAAGGTAGGGTAGTGGCTGTAGGAGTGGCCCTGGTGAGAGAGGATAGTGTTTGGAAACTCCCTGTACTGTTGTTTGCAGATGATACTGTGTTGTTGAGTGAAGACGAAGGGGAGCTGCAAGGCTTGGTGGATGAGTTTGGGAGAGTGTGTAAAAAACAGAATCTGAAGGTGAATGTAGGGAAGAGTAAAGTGATGGTCTTTGAGAGAGGTGAAGTCAGTGAATGTACAGCGAGGTTGGATGGTGAGGAATTGGAAAATGTGAGTACGTTTAAGTACTTGGGTAGTGTGATGAGTAAGGATGGAGGTTTGGAGGGTGAAGTGCTTGAAAAGGTACAGCAGGGAAGAAAGGTTGCAGGTTCTTTGAAAGCAGTGATAAGAAACAGGGAAGTGAGCATGGAAGTGAAAAAGTTACTACATGACAGTATTGTGATACCAACTCTAATGTATGGAAGTGAAGCTTGGACGTTGTTGGAAGGACACAAGTCAAGAGTGAGAGCAGTGGAAATGAGTTATTTAAGAGGAGCCTGTGGAGTCACATGGAGAGATAGGCTGACGAATGAGGATATAAAGGAACGTTGTGGTGTTGATGTGGATGTGACAGGAAGCGTTATGAGGAACACACTGAGGTGGTTTGGCCATGTGGAGAGGATGGAGGGTGAAAGACTGACGAAGTGAGTGTATGTGAGTGAGGTGGAGGGGGGAAGAGGGAGGGGGAGGCCGAGGATGAGATGGAGGGATGGGGTGGATAGGTATATGAGAGAGGGGGGTGTGAGTTGGGAGCAGGGCAATGAAATGGCTGGGGACAGGGCGACTTGGAGGCGATTTGTTTGTGGCCACCCCAAACGGGATTGAGGCGTCTGGCAATAGATAGATAGATAGATTTTTACAGCATGTTGAAGGGTCTTCTGGTAGATTGGTAAAGTCTGCTTTTTATGAGATTCAATTCCCTAAACTGTTCCCAGCCCCAGCGGAGATTTGAACCTGGGTCCGGTAGGACTGCAGGCCACCTCTCTACTGAATAACCAAAATTAGCTGAAGTGAAGTTCAAAATAGTGTCAGCTGCAAATTCAGATTTGATATAACAACAGATGCCACCTTTGTTATGGAAGTTTGTGTGGAGATAGTAACCTAACCGGGGACACAAAATGGAGATAAGTTAGTAGAGGGGGAGATTTGTGTTTCTGTGAAGAAAAGGGTTAGAAGGGATATGGATCAGAGAAAGAAGAGAATGGAATTCGGATTGGTTCTAAGGCCACGAATATTAATGATATTGTAATGCTAAACCCCTGGTTCTCCACTGACGAGTATGAACAGCATTTGCAACAGCCGCTGCTGGCACAGTCGCCTGATTACGACTAGGAGAACCTTGTGCCACCAGCCCTACCCTGCCGGTGGTGGCAATCCAAGATACGACAGGATTTGCTGATAATAATGCTGTGATCATCGCTAAGGGAAGTTGGAAAGAGGTGTGATATCTTATACGCATGTATATATATATATATATATATATATATATATATATATATATATATATATATATATAGAGAGAGAGAGAGAGAGAGAGAGAGAGAGCCTCTGTTGTACAGCAGTAGAGTGTGCGTTTCGTAAACGAGTGGACCAGGGTTCGCGCCCCGCCAGGGTAATAAACTCTGGGAGTGTTCACCCGGCCACGTACTGCACTGGCGGACATCAGGGGTGCTGTGGTTCAACCAGTGTCGCATACTATAAAGTGTGCTTGCACTCAGTCGGCTTGCGCGGGCCAATTGCACTTGGTTCACAGACAACACACACATTCAAAGCCACTCCAACACTACAGTTACACTTACAAGCACTTCTTACCCTACATACAATCTCTACTAGACAGCCTAAGCCACTTGGTAGAGATACATTGGCTGTATCGTCCCGACTTCGGTCGGGATAGGTCGGTCCTGCAGTGGATACTCAAACGGTTGATGATGATGATAATATATATATATATATATATATATATATATATATATATATATATATATATATGTTTGTAACCTTTTTGTAAATATTATATAGTATGTGAATATAGTATGTAAGTAGCTGTAAGTGGTTGAAAGTAGAATCCAAGTAGGGCATCACCGCCCAGTGTTATGTCTAAGCGCACCTATATTATGTCTGGGTTTTAATGAGTCACGACTTCCGTAGTCACACCGCCGGTCTAGCCTGAGTGAGCCGGCGATCAGTAACTGTATGTAAGGGTCTGGGGTTGGACACTAATGCTGTCCTTTGCTGTTGTACAAAGATTCAAGACGTTGTTTAATATATTGTCAGAAAAATAACTCCTACACTTTGTCTTCACCTACGTCTGGCGTCAAGGGGCGTTGACAGCATTAACATTTGGTGGAAAGTGAGTGGGATTATAGTGATTCACGTCTATTGAGGGCCGGCTTAGCTGTGTCTGTCTTCCCACGCTTCTGTCGCTGCTGTTCTTCCCACGACGACACACAGTCTATCTCCGCCCTAGCCTCCAACCCTGTTTGCAGTCTTGGTGTGGAATCGTTCTAGCAGCCTTGATGTAATTTTGGGAATTTCCTCCACATTAACACCCCACCTATCACCACGCCACTACAGCCACGTAAGGCTCCTGCTCCTATCAACCTACAACCTGCCTTTGCCTGCCTGAGTTCCTGTCCAGCCTGCTGTAAGGGTTAGTTCAGCCCCCCACAAACTCCACCCCAGACCCCACTCCAGGAAGCAGCTCCCAGCCACCGCCCAACGCCGTTATGTCATCGTTTTCCCCACTCACCACACATACTGACGTCACCCAGGGAGCGTGACCACTCACACCGAGCTACTTCACAGTCTCCTGCTCCTATCAGCTTCTCGTTCCACCCAGTGGTGAGCCACCACCCAGTGACGTCAAGGACACTTCCACCCAATCACGAGGAAACGAGAGCCTCACTTTTTCTCCAGCCTTGGAACGGACCGCATCTCACTAGAAGTATTTTCTACCTGCATTTTCATGCAATTCCTCATTCCATCACATTGATCAATCCCTTTCTACAGAGAAGCCAAGCTGTCTCTATAGATTGTGATATTTTCACCATTTACTTTTATCCATTCATTGCATTCTGGTCCCTCATTTTTCATTCAGTCAGAATTTTTCGTTCACTCACTCCTACTTCATCCCATTTTCTCCCACTCATACTCAGCTGTAAATAACGCATTCATTTTAACTCATATTCATTGTATATAAATCATTTCTTCACAGATTTTTATTTATTTATTCCAATTCATCCATTTGTTCATTTAGTTTCATTTGCTTACTTCTTATTCTGTTAATGTCCCTTTTTAAAAAGGTAGATCTCTCCCCTATCGAATCTGAAGGTAAAACAGATAACGCTGTATGTAGTGATAATGTAAATCTTCGAAGTGGCAGATCTTATAGCAAAGCAACCGTATGTTCCCTACGTGTTTCTACTACTCCTGTTACTCCTGCCCTAAAGCCAGATATATTAACTCCGGATACTCTATTATCTTCTCCAACTAATTCTCCTGAAACCACTCAGTCTTCTCCACAGCCTTCATCCTTCCCTACTACTACACATACCCCACCACTACCCACGACACACACCACTACCGCCACGACACTTCCTTCCCACACACTGTCTCAGTTCACTACGGTGCCTAGTTCCTCACGTTCGTGGTCTCACCCTCTTTTTACGATGACGACTCAGAACCCTCCACCTCCCCAGTCCATATATTTGAATGTTGTTAATAGACCCAAATTTACACGAGAGGACAGTAATGTTTCGATTTACGATTTCCTCAGAGAGGTCGAAAATGACATCCACAATTGCCAAATTATTACTGAACCCTTAAAAGTTTCTTATCTGCTAAGTCGACTCCAGCATGGCAGATCACAAATAGGAGCCACTATTCGTGCGGGGCACTTCGAAGATTTCCAAACGTTTGACACGTTTTGCCAACGGCTTATTCAATATTGTTGCCAACATTCCAATGCTGCATCTCTTATAGGACTGACCAATCTTCTCAAACAAATGGAGGAGGACATGAAGGTACTTCTCCAACATGCAAAAGTAATTGAGGCAGCCGCTACTATGAAGGCGACTAATTCAGAGTTGCACCGATTATTCCATGGTACTCCATGGGTAACACAAAGCAATGGAGAGGTCACGATTTCATTAAATAATTTTGCAGACTTGCTCGGTTACTTTAGATTTCTCAACTGGCTTTTGGACTCCCAAAAACAAATAGCACTACAAGTTGGCTTTAACCCAGGAGACAAAATAATGGATATTAGTAAGGCCATTGTTGAAAGGTCAGGAACAGACTTCACTCGCAAGGTCGATTCTTACAGTTCACTCTCTCCCTCTGCAGGTGGTACTGCGAGAGTACTACACACCAGCATTACTTCATCTGATCCCTCTCGTTTGTGGCCAACTTCAAGAACCAAACCTAGTAATCGGCCTCACTCATACTATCGCTCACCTTCTAGCGGTCATGACAATTCAACTCTGCGATGAAGCAAGCAATCCTCAATTGTGTGCTGGCACTGCGGTAATGTTGGTCATCGAGAGTCTAACTGTGCATTCAAAGAAAGACGTTTTCGCCCACGGGAACGCCCGAGCGCACCTTCACGGTCCCGACGTCTAACATGCAAATACCAAAAGAATAGCATACCTCACTCCATGGACGAGTGTCGTTACCTTAAGAGCCGTCAGTCGGGGGAAGACGAGCACTCGGATTGGAGAAATGTAACCTAACAGCAGAAGTTCCGATTGTGTCTGAAAATAAGGTAACAGAAAATCAACTCCCCATTCGTCAGGTAGGACCTATAACATCTTTAGGCTTAGTCATTCTAGGATGGAGTGAAGGAGTACAAAGCTCTTTGTTTATGGACAGCGGATCCATGGTAAATCTAATCTCAGATACCTCTTTAAATAACATCAGGAAAATAACTAAAAGAGTTGGGCTCCTTGAACCACCTGACATTCGCCTATGCGGTGTGGATGGCTCAGAATTTCAGGTCAAAGGAAAGATCACACTAGAAGTACAACTTGATAAAGCCTTAAGACCTTTTGATGTAGAGTTTCATGTTACTAATGATCTTAAATATCCAGCAGACACTCTCATCAGCTTTTCGACAATGGCTCAAGAAGGTATTGCTCTCCTCCCTGCTTCTCGTAAAATAATTGTCAATGGTTTCCCAATATCTAGTATGGAATATCCACGTCCGGTACTTTCCCAAACCAACTCAGTTATTAAAGCTAACGTTATTCCCACATTACTCAACAGTAAACAGGTACACACACCGTTACCTGAACAGCCAAGTACACTACCATCTAGTACTACATCCTCTGAGCATTCAACTGTGGATCGTATCAACCCCTCTGACAGTGGCACACTTGCCGACTCAGACATGTCTCATTTAACTACCCCAGATAGTGGGATTGATGTTTTACAACACGCAGAGATAAGACGTGCGGTAACAAATCAGTGCACAATTTTGTTGCCGCACAAATTTAACAAGGTCTCTGTTCGTGTTATGGGTGCGAAAGCACGAGTGGATATACTAACCTTACCTGAGACGTGTTGTATGAATGGCTTAGCTTATGAGTTGGCGTTGTGTACGGTACTGGATGATGGTTTATGCTACTTGTACATTGCCAACACAACAAACGCCGCATTCACATTACAAACGGGAACACAGATTGGCGATTTCTTGGTATACCCAGCGGCCGTACGTGTGTACCAGGATTTCCCACAACCTGTTGCTGATGTGTGCTCTGTTGCTCAGTCCACCAATATTCCATCTACTCTTGAATCTCATGTGAAACAAAGTGATTTCCCAGAACACCGACATCAATTAATTAACCTCATGCAAGACTATCGCGAAGTCGTAGCCCTACCCGGTGAGATTATGGGCAAGACAGATTTGATAAAGTATAACATTACATTGCAGCCTGGAGCTCAGCCAGTATATATACCTGCCTACCGTTTACCACATAGACAACGTCAACAAGCCGATCATCTTATTCAGGACATGTTGGATAATGAGGTCATTGAACACTCTGATAGCCCGTGGAACAGCCCACTGTTTCTGGTTCCAAAGAAAGGTAGTGAGTTACGACCAGTCACAGATTACAGACGCATGAATGCACTGACTGTCCCGGACAGATTTCCAATTCCTGTACTCACTAATTTGCTGGAATCCTTAGGCGAAAACAATAGTGTTTTTTCCTCCCTATATTTTTTAAGTGAATATTGGCAAGTCGAGATGGAAGAATCATCTCGTCCTATCACTGCCTTCAGTACTCCATCCGGTCAGTACCAAGTCTGTAGACTGCCATTCGGTTTGAGAAATGCACCATTAGCGTTCATGCGGCTAATTCAGACAGTTTTTGCCGCCATGATAGGTCACTCAGTTTTTTCTTATCTAGATGATGTCATAATTGCTAGTCAATCGATGGAGGAACACTTAGAAAAATTGGCCAAAATGATCATTAGACTCAAACAAGCTGGACTTAAGATCAAATGATCAAAGTGTGACTTTTTACGCAAGAAACTCCAATTCCCAGGACATGTTGCTGACACTCACGGAATTCATACATCAGATGACAAGGTTAGAGCCGTGACTAATTTCCCAAATCCAACCAACACCGACGCTGTACACAGTTTCCTCGGTCTTAGTGGGTATTATACAAGGTTTATTAAAGAGTACACCCAGATAGCTGTGCCATTAACAAAATTGCAAAAGAAGGATGTTTTTTGTGTGGACTGGTGAACAGGCAACTGCACTCACAACACTGAAAAATGCTCTAGCACAATCATCAGTTTTGGCATTCCCTGATTATTCTAAACCATTTCTTCTCCGTACTGATGCTTCTGGAGTAGGCCTAGGTGCCGTTCTCATGCAATATGACTCCGAAGGAAAGAAACGTGTCATTGCCTATGCTAGCCGTGTGCTAAACTCCACGGAAAAGAATTACAGTGTAACTCACTGGGAAGCCCTTGCCGTGGTCTGGTCCCTAAAACATTTCTGCGACATCATCTACGGATATCCTGCTCACATCCAAACAGACCATTTCCCTTATGTGACTTGTTTCGGGGACGTAACCTTACCGGTGGACTTGCACGTTGGGCAGCCACTGTGACTGATTATAATCCGAAATTTGAATACGTTCCTGGAAAATCTAATGTCGTAGCCGATGCCCTCTCGTGGCATGTTGCCACAGTCTCAACCGGTTGCGACGTAAACTTGGCGTTCAGTTATGACACACTACATAGGTTCCAGCGCAAGGACCCCGTATGGTCACAGGTCGTATATTTCCTAGAGTCAGGCGATGATTATTCTTCTCTGCCAAAGTTACCAGTCCCTGTATCTGATTTCTTCCTCAACAATGAATTGCTCTATAAAGACTCAGTACTGAAAGGAAACAACGTACCTCATCGCGAAGTTAAGCAACTAGTCATTCCAAGAGACTTAATTCCTGCTGCCCTCCATTTAATCCACGACACCCCTCATGCATCACACCCAGGTAAAGACAGAAGCTTACAGCAAGCACATCCATCATATTATTGACCCACTATGCGAAAGGATATAGAAGCACACTGCGATGCATGTTTATCATGTGCCCGTCACAAGGGGACAACCTGTCAACCTGCTCCTATATTGCAATACCCAGTACCATCAAAACCTTGGCAAACTCTCTCTCTCGATCTTCTGAAGCTGCCTCATACAGAATCTGGCTTCGTTTATCTGTTAGTGGTAGTCGATCATTTCTCTAGATTTGTTATCTTAGTTCCATTGCATGAAAAATCTGCTAACGCAGTATATAATTCAGTAATTTGCCCTTTCACAACACCAGAAGTAATTTTAACTGATAACAGGTCAGATTTCAATAATTCAGTACTGGAAGAAGTTTGTCTTCGATACGGAATTAAGAAATGCAATATAGTGGCCCATCATCCAGCCTCGAATGGCCTAGTAGAGCGCCAGAATAGAAAGATATTGGAGAGTCTGTGTCACATAGTGGGAGATCAGACTTCCACCTGGGATAAGTGGATTCCACAGGTAGCTGCTTCAGTTAATTCATCCATCAATAAGTCAATTGGAGAAACACCATTCTTCATCATATACAGCTTTGACAAAAGATTGCCTTATTCACTGTCGCAATCCAAACCTGATCCAATCTACGACTACGATAACTATGTGCGAGTCAGCCTGTCCAACTTCCAGAAAATTCATATGTTCAAGATAATCTGGCCCTTACAAATGAGGAGATGGTACGTAACCAACATGCCACTGCCACAGATGTCGCCATCCAAGTAGGTGACTTAGTTTTTGCCCTAGATCATGACAGAGAATCAAAATTAAACAGTAAATTCTTGGGTCCCTTCCGTGTCATATCTCGTAAAGGTAATAAATTCGAATTAAGAGATCTGCACAAGGTAGAGACGACATGGGTGCATGCAGATCATCTCAAACGTGCATCAAAATGCATAGTCTTGGAGGAACCACTAAGAGAGACCACATCCCCACAACAAACTCCTACTCAGCCTTCTTCCTCTTCTCTAAACCTTCCTTCTGACATTACACTTCAGCCTTCCCCTACTGTTAATGACTATCGTGCCAAATTACGTTCTGCCACTAAGTCTCTTGCATAACGTTATCATCTCACACTGTCGTTACCATCTGTATCAACATCACCTCTAAGATCACCTCATTTTATAGGAAAGCTGCTGTGGGTCTACGTGCTGACAGTGCTGACTCTGGTCGGATCTGGATTGGGTGAGGACGATGGTGCCGTACGGCCCAGGGCCTTGGTTGGCACAGGAGGCGAGGTAATGGTGGTGAAAGATGTAGTCTCATTGCGCTACGACCTAGAGCTGCTGGCCGCCGTGGCCATCGCCCTGCCTGACCTTGCACGTCAGCTAGACGACCTGCAGGGACTCCTGTCAGGTATAAAAAATCGACATCACACTGACACATTTTTGTACCCACTCTACCTACCCGTCTCCTGGAAATTAGATTATATTCGTTATCAGTTCAACCATCTTCAAGATTCCTTCCCTCACCAAACGCCTGTGGGTCGCTCACGAGTGAAACGTGGACGTTTTGACCTTGGAGGAGAAATCCTCAGTGGATTATTTGGTGTAGCGACTAACCGTGAACTTTCTGGTTTCAAAAAGGACTTACTTCAATTAGCAAATGCCCTTGAGTCACAAGACAAAGTGTTGCGTGTTCAACATTTTATGCTGCAACAGATGAGTCACCATTTACATGATGTTACTAGTACTTTAACCCTTTAACCGCGGGCTTGTTTAGCTTTTTCTTGCGGCTCCCGCGGGCATATTCGCGCTCTGACAGACTCTAAAAATATTTGCCAAAAATCAGTTATTAGTCCTAGAATATTAAAATCATATATGCATATGGCACATACCTTTAGCTTTCTCCTGGGGTGTTTGTTGAGCCTTCGTCGAGTACCGTAGGACTTGTGGAGACCTCTGAAGTTGGGTAACAAAGTCTCCACTTTACACTTCCCGACAACCCGAAATATGATTACCACAGCCTGATATTATCATTAGAAACACTATTCCATGATTGTCAAATAGTTTGGAATCCATACCCCCCCCAAAAAAAAAACACTGTGAAAGCAATGAAAATTACGAGGGCATATGACCTTCCCACTTGGGCTAGTTTGCCGCTGGTGTTCTGTCATTTATTGTTCATAAAAACACTCACAGTTTATATTTTTATTACTATATAAAACTTATATATATCTACAGTCTTTATCCGTAAGTTTCCTTCAGTAACAGTAGTTTATTGTCACTGTAGGCATTCAATTTCTTTCAGTAAAATACGTAGCATTCAACATCTCGTCCTGTATACTAGCATTGAGAGCGAATGTCACTTTCACCTTCACTCTCATAACTCTTAGTATTCATACATTCTAGAGTGAAACTTTCACTTTCATTACTCCTAGTATATACACTCGTATTCTTATAATACTACTCATTTACATTTCTATTTACGTTCTCTATTTTATTTACATTATTAACATTTCTATTTTATTTACACTGTGTTATGCACTGTCACTTGAAGTAACTTATAAAACTATTTTCCACTGTTCACTTATATTTACATTCATTGCTTTCACTTGCTGTTTACACATTATTTACACATTATTTACAATTTCACTTGCATTGTTTTACTCAATAGAAAGATCGTAGTCACTCTTTATCAATTGTCAGCCCTTTACCTCTTTCCACACGAGGTTTAGTAGGGGGTAAAGGTCACAGGGCCCTTTGCATGGGGCTAAAAAGCGGCGGAAGTTAGCAGGAGCGAATCAGACGTACTTTCACCTTGAAAGACGACGGTGAACTGATAGCGGTGGCCTCCTGCTGCCTGGCTAGGGTGAGTGCAATACTCCCAACTTCAGCCTTGTGAGACCTGCTAATATATAGCAATGAAATGATTGGCAGGAAACCATGACAATACATAATAAATTAGGTAGTTCCAGGTGAATGTAAATATCATTTAGGCTTCTCCCTTCCCTCCTTATATGTATATTTATTACAAAAATAGATTATACAGCAAATTTCAAGGGGAAATAAACAGCAAAAATTAGCGAACGAGTGCACATGAGGTGTTGTCAGGTGATGATTAGCCAATTCCAAGTGTATGGCACTATCACTTACCTTATTTCTTTTTTGTATATAATATTTGGTATAAGAACAGGGCATATGGCTTATTTCAATGGATGAAATCAGTGGAAAATTCCAGGGAAGATTTACTTAGCATAGAATACAGTGTGGTTGCCTGCAATAATTAGGTAGTTCCAGGTGAATGTAAATATCACTTAGGCTTCTCCCTTCCTTTTTATTTATATTTTTATACGATAATAGATTATACGGCATATTTCAAGGGAAAATAAACAGCGAAAATTAGCGAACGAGTGCACGTGAGGTGTTGTCAGGTGATAATTAGCCAATTCTAGGTGTATGGCACTTTCACTTACCTTTTTTCTTTCTTGTATATATTATTTGGTATAAGAATAGGGCATAGGGCTTATTTCAATGGATCAAATCAGTGAAAAATTCCAGAGAAGATTAACTTAGTGTAGCACGGCCGGGCAGGCGAGAGGATAGGGTAATGGAAGGGAGGTAGGGAGAGGAGTCAAGAATGGGGAGAAATGGCTAAATTGTCAACAATGGATGGGAGTACAGATGAGATTAGGAGTGCTGACTAGTGTTGGACATTGGCAGTACTGATAGATGATACAAGCCACCATTTGAAAGCCTGGGCGAATTCAAAATAACACAGAATCACAAAAGTGACGCCCCACGGTATGATCCCTTGCTCCCAAGCATCACGAAAGTGACGCCCCGTGGTTAAGGGGTTAAATAATTTTACGATTATTCTTAAGCGTGAAGTATTAAAGACAAATATAATTTCAGAGTTGATGTATGTTAAATTACATGTTGATAATTTGCAGGTTTCTCTGGACTCTCTTGTCTCCCAAGTTTCTAGCCTAATTTGTATTTTAGTCAATGCTGTTGATAGTTGTGTGACCCTAGATTTAGTATCTGTCTCTGACCTTCATTCTACTTTGGAATGGGCTCACTCACCTTTCAGCTTGTCTCCTATGATTCCATTTTCCTCTTTAGAACACTACTACCCAATACTAGAAGCCACATTCTTTACTAAAGATATAATTGTTCATATTCCTCTTCGTTCTTCCATCATACTCGATCTCTTTCACATAATTCCTTTTCCTTTCTGCTACTATAACTCCCTGATACAAGCCTCTGTCTCTTCAGAGTATTTTCTTCTCTCCCATGATCATCTCTATATTGCCTTCCTCTCCTCAAGTGACCTCGGTAGATGTGCCCTTCTCACACCCAACTCTCGAGTTTGTGCTGTGCCCCCAAAGGCCAGGTACACCGTGCTTGTCTAAATCACATCCGCTATTTCTTCTTTAGTGTCTCAACTCCTGTCAGTCTTATTTGTCCAGGAACCCCTGTACGTTCAGTATCCGCAGTCGGTTTATATAAGGCCCCTGATTACTGTACAGCAAAGTCTGAGTCTGTAATAGCCCATGCCACACATTATTACTTCGCACTTTGCTCCCACAAGTATGACATTCAAACCTATTAATACTACCTTTCATCTACCAACAGACAATCTTTCTATCACATCAGAGAAACTACGCATGTTGAACTATCTAAACAAGTCTGATTTTATTATGAACCAGTTCTCTTCAGCTTTTAACCGCTCCTGGTCACATCCAGTCTTTGTATTTCCTCCGGTTGTCTTATGTTTTCTAGGTTTTATTGTAATTGTTTGTATCCTGTATTGTTGTCACAAGCGAAAGGACAAAAGGTTGCATGAGATCCGTGTAGCAACAAGGTTAGTGCGACAACCAAAAGACCTGGAAAATGGTAGTTCTGAGTAACACTCATTTTGTGATTGCATATGTATATATTTGTAAATTGACCAAACCAATATGTTTATGCTATATTTCCAACATGGCCATGTACTGTAAATATATTAATCCTTTCTTACATCCAGCTTTGTGAAGTATGTAGTAATATCTCATTTATTATTATACTCCCATGTAGTCCCGGTTGACTGTATAGTCAAACCACTTGCATTCTTGCCATATTATGATTTATTGTCTCACCACTGTGTCAGGAGACATACTTTTTGATGAGGGGGAAAATTGTTTGTAACCTTTTTGTAAATATTATTTAGTATGTGAATATAGTATGTAAGTAGTTGTAAGTAATTGAAAGTAGAATCCAAGTAGGGCATCGCCGCTCTGTGTTATGTCTCAGCGCACTTATATAATGTCTGGCTTTGAATGAGTCACGACTTCCGTAGTCACACCACCGGTCTAGCCTGAGAGAGCCGGCAATCAGTAACTGTCTGTAATGGTCTGGGGTTGGACACTAATGCTGTCCTCTGCTGTTGTACAAAGATTCAAGACGGTGTTTAATATATTGTCAGAAAACTAACTCCTACACTTTGTCTTCACCTACGTCTGACGTCAAGGGGCGTTGACAGCATTAATATATATATATATATATATATATATATATATATATATATATATATATATATATATATATATATATATATATACATATATATATATATATATATATATATATATATATATATATATATATATATATATATATATATATATATATATAGATATATATATATATATATATATATATATATATCTATCTATATAATCTCTCTCTCTCTCTCTCTCTCTCTCTCTCTCTCTCTCTCTCTCTCTCAAAAACAACATTATCAGCCATTTGAATGTCCACAGCAGGACCGGCCAATCCCGACCGAAGTGGGGATGATACAACCAAAGTAGCTCTACCAAGTGGCTTAGGCTGTCTGGTAGAGATTGTATGTAGGGTGAGAAGTGCTTGTAAGTGTGAATGTAATGCTGGAGTGGCTTTGGATCTGTGTGTAGTCTGTGAACCAAGTGTAATCAGCCCACGCAAGCTGACTGGGTGCAAGCATACATTATAATATGCGATACTGGTTCGACCACAGCACCCCTTATGACCGCCAAAGAAGTACGTGGCCAGGAGAACACTCTCAAAGTTTCTTGCCCTGGAGGGACACGAACCGTGGTTCTCCCATCTATAAAAATGCACAGTTTACCATGTACCACAGAGGCTCCATATATATATATATATATATATATATATATATATATATATATATATATATATATATATATATATATATATATATATATATATATGTGTGTGTGTGTGTGTGTGTGTGTGTTTGAATTTATGTATGTATGTATGTATTTGTGTAGATGAATAGGAGGTAACTGTGCTTGTTGTTGTAGCGTATGAATGTTTGTGATGGTTTTAGCGTAGTTGTGGGAATGCTTAAGTGCTATATTTTCCAGTCTGAGGAAGATCGCTAACCAGTTTCAGCTGAGTCGATGGCCATGTGTTCTGAGACCGAAGGGTATGTCTGGCCAGTAACCAAGGAAACTTATTCATATTTCATAACCTAAACTCATGAAATTTCATGCCGCCATGACTCAGCAATAAAATTTTGCGAGTGACCAATTTGCCAGGGGAAAATGTTGTTGGGATTCTGCTTCATCTATGGTGTTGTTTGTCGAGGATAAAATGATGATGGTGGTGGTAATCGTGACGATCTTATTACTACTGGTTATCGTGGTGACGATGATGGTATTTATGGACGTGGGGGTAGTATAATTATCCGTAACTTTTTATTTCGCCATTATCGTACCTGAGGTGAAACGAAATTAATCGGAAATAACAGCGACTGATATCCGAAATGCTTAGTGGAAACTGGAAACAATGCATCTCACATAAGGCTGACTGGCGGTGCTATGACGTATTTAACCCAATCATAAGATGAAAGAATTACTTATTTACCATTGGTAAATATATTCTGTTTATACCACTCTTTGTGAGAAGAGTGGAAAAGGTACAACCCTCATCACAGCATGTCTTCCCAGTATAAATGATTAGGATTATCTGTCGGCAACAACTCTAAGATACTAAAGTCTAGATTATGGAGATGTAGGTAAGAATAAGACACTGAGTACAACTGCTTCCAATGAGCTACAATAATTAACGCATGGCTGGGCTTTACTCCACCTTAGGAAAGGGCGATTTCATTCCCTTAATAGAAAGTCAGCGAAGCCACAGGGTAAAATCGGCAGCCACCGCAAATAATGGCATAATAACGGAGACCGCTGGACCAACCCGTATGCAAATTACTACATAAAGAGCCCCGACCCATCACGGCCTCGGTTTCAAGTCCGGATATTAAATGGACACAAGACGACTTTTATCTCCGAACCGAAGTTTACCGAAGCCATTACGGTAAGGTATTTTGGCCGTTAATTTTAGGGAGGGGGGCTATCAAACTGTGGGAAAAGAAACACCGAAGAAGGAGGAAAATAAAAAGAGAGGGGGGGGGGGAAGAGAAATGGGACTTCAATAGTTTGGTAGAAGGAAGAAAGTGGAGGTGGGAAAAGAAATGGAATTGGAGTGAAAGGTCAACTGAGAAGGAAGAAAAGAACAATGAAGAAAAGGAAAAGAAAAGAAGGGAGGGAGGGAATGAAAAGGAAGGAGATACAGGTCTTGATATCACAGAACCGGGGCTAGTTTTGGCGGTAGAATGTGGACGGGAAACTGAAGATTGACTGAGTGATGAGCAGTTGATTAGAGGCGAAAGAAACAGCAAGTAATTAAGAAAAGATGTAGAGACAGCCAGACGAACAGGCTTTGTTATAACAGAAAGGGAGCAAGATTGGGCAGAGGATTAAATTGTGGATGGAGGAAAATTGGAGTTAGTGTGTGAGGCGAACTACAGAGGATAAAACAATGGGTGAAAGAAAACTGGAATTAGTGTGTGAGGTGAACTAATTAACATCTTACGACCCAACGAGAATAATTCCTCATCCTCCTTTCTGATGTAATGGCTCACTCGGTTGAAATTTATTGTCCTCCTTTCCCTCCCAAATTCTCCTTTTCCTCTTTGCTGCTTCTTTCTTCCCTGCCTGCTATAAGTCTCTTCAGTGCGATTACGTATATTTTTCATTTCCTTCAAGTCATGACCAAACGATATTATTCGTATTAAAAATGACCATTAAAATAAAGAAGCTTTGACGGATGTCGTCTAATCGACCGTGATCGAATAGGGTCCTCTAAGCCGAACAAAACCCTCTGATGGTACCAGGAACTAATTATAAAATAGCTCATTACAGTGAAGGGGTTAATGATAATACTGCCAACATATCCCTGTCAAGGTCGTGCCAACTCTAGCAGCATTATCTTCCAGCTTATGGCAGGTAATTTCATTTCGGTGAAAAGGAGTCCGAGTAGCTGGAGAGGGTTAACCACTTCACTACCACCAACCACTTAAATGATTCAACTTTGGCAAACTTACACGCGGCGGTGCTCCAAGGCTATGAGTTAGGCAAATTGGACCATAAGATTTTTTTTTTTTTTTTTTTTAATATCGCCGGCGATCCACAACGAAGTTGGCGAAAGAAGTAGTGGGGAGTGGTTTTATGCCGGAGACACACTAATTACTGGCGCTGTTTTTAATATACGTCGGCAAAACCGCAGGTGGAACAGAACAGACTGTTTCTCCTACAGAGGGATAAGGTTTTACGAAGGCTACTTACGAACCATTATGAACTTGAGACAGGGACAAATAGGTAATGGATTAATGCCAGGAAAGACAAAAAAGTATTGACTATACAGTATTTTTTATGATGGTCATTAATCCTGGACTGCCTGGGCGTGCAGATCCATTATTTCCAGGCAAGCAATCATATCTGCAGGACCGTCCTGTGCAGTGAACCGGTGTTTCCTTGTCGCAGACAGCGCCTCGCCATTCCCAGGCGAGGAAATAATATGGAAGTATGGTTCGCGGATGGATATCGCATTTGGGTTACCCCACCCACTTAACAGGGACCCCTTGGTAGGTTGCACATCACCCAACGTTAAATTAATTGAAAACTACCGATGTAGTTTCATGGGTTATAATTTTCTCAGTATTTCTGTCTGTGGGCATAGGTTGCACAGCCCGTTCCCAAGGCCCAGCAGTCCTCCTTTATGCTATGAACTTCCACATGTCATCACTTTGTCGGTAACGTCCACCGTCCATACTGAATACCCATTAGGGCTGTCTTATAAAGGACTGGTATATTGGTATTAGAGGGGGTCTTCTGGTAGATCAGTAAAGTCTGCTTTAATGATATTTGAATCCTTAAATTTTTCCTTGTGCCAGCCGAGATTCGAACCTGGGTCCGTTCGGACTGAAGACCACCTCTCTTACATAGATTGAGTGCTTGATGGTCGCCCTCACCTACTACTATTCTGTTTTGTGCCAAGTGAAAGAACAGTGCACAAATCACATTTTTTTTTTTTCTGTTTGTCCAGATACTATATACATTAAAATTCAATGACTGTCTTTGCGTTTGATACGCTTGAGAATTTTTTTTAGTACGAGACAAACTAATTCCAAACTGTCTTGTGTAAATCAACAAGACGGATGCCGGTACACAACAATTATTCTGCCTCCTACTCCAGTCAATATCCATTTCAATGCTCGATTTACCATATTGTTTGTGGACTAAAAAACGTATTCCAAGAACAAACTTGCGAATTTATGCAGCTTGCAATATAAGGGCGATACATCCCAACCTCCGTAAAAAATGATAAATAAAACAGCTACATTAAAGCATTTTTATAAATGAGTGTGCCTTGAATAACACAGTATTGTGGTCGACAGTTTTATAATTGTCTGGATAGTTATTTGTTGAAAATGTATCACCAAATCTTCTTTATATAGTAATTTTGTTTTTGTGAAATATTTTTATTCATGGTTAGCAGTGACATAAATTAGAAAGTTTCAGGTAGTGGACTTTTATACATGTACACACTGGTCCCAGTGTTGCTGAGTGAGGGATTTTAATGGAAGGATACGTTGCATACATCCCTCCGCCTATCAGCTCATAGTCGCGAAGCAAATAATTAAAAACATTGGGGTTACCCCTGTACTTATTATTTTAAAAAATGGCCAGGGCTGGGCCGTTTTAGCTGGAAACAGTTGGATCAGACAGAGCCATCAACTAAATTTCATAGCTACTCATTAATAACGATGAAGTTAATTACATTAAACTTTGAAATACATGTCATGTAATGATGGCTTTTTGGTTAATTCATCGTTCATTAACGGAGTTTCGCGAAATTGTAGTAGGTGGCGAAAAGGTACTTATAGAAATTGGTACGTGGAAACATATTTTTCACACTCATTGACAATGCTGCACTGGTAATGGTTTCAAAATTTCTAAACGTCTTGAACAGTGTTTACTGAAGCATATCAGATGAATCAGCAATAACGAATATATGCAGCTGCTTCCTGTGCATTTAGAGACAACATGGGAACTGCAGACCCGACCCTGCCATATGGGTATGCATGTTATTTGAAAGAATTAGAAAATATTATTACTGCGTCGTAAAACAAGCTGGTATCCCGATGTAAAGTAGTAGTAGTAGCAGCAGCAGCAGCAGCAGCAACAGTAGTAGTAGTAGTAGTGGTGATGGTGGTGGTGGTGGTGGTGCAGTAGTAGTAATAGTAGTAGTAGTAGTGGTAATAGTAGTATTAGTAGCAGTAGTAGTAGCAGTAGTAGTAGTAGTACTAGTAGTAGCAGTAGTAGTAGTAGCAGTAGTAGTAGTAGTAGCTTTAGCAGTAGTAGTAGTAGTAGTAGTTAGCAGAAGGGGGCTTATTCTACAACAATTACTAAGGTATTAAAGTGATGTCTGTCATCGTTCCCCTATTTTGTATCCTTTATACGTCTTGGAGGGGGCTGGCCCCATTAAAAACAGTGGTGGAAAACTTCATATACTTGAATACATCATTAAGAAACCACACGAACTGACCTGTGAAATTTCGTTGACATCCATGAACCTTTCCCCAGTTTTGATCGTTTATATTTTGGAGAGGTGGACTGACTCCCCCAAGAATCATTAGGGGGGTCACGCTCCACAAATGTCGCATTGCGGATGAGAGTCCAATGTTCATCACGTATTAAAATATTAAGGCCATAACTGCCATTCTTTCGCTGCTTTTCAGAATTTCTGATGTAGTGACGGGGCTTACTTCTCTCATAATCATGGTTGGAAAAATTTTTCGGGTAGAAGACCTTCGGAGTAACCAGACAAATTCATCGGGGAAGTTCCACTCAATCCATGGAAGAGCCTAGGATGGTTGAGGCACAAACAGACAGACGGCCTGACAGATACACACACAGACAGGCAGAATCTCGTGCAACGGCATTAGACGAGTTGCCGAAAATAATTCCATCCTCTTGCGACGCACTGATAAAAAAAACTGATATTTAAAAAATCTAAACATGAATAATAAATGAATAATTCAACTAATTATTAATCTATCTCTGAATAGCCTGATGCCTTAATTCCGTAAGACGTGACCACAAACTAATCACCTCTACAGTACGTCTCCCTGTCCGTTGCCATCTAGTTGCCCTCTCTCTAACTTTCAGCCACTCCTTCTCCCATAAATATATTGATCGCATCCCCTCATCTCATCCTTGGTCTTCCACTTCCCCTCCACCTCACACACATACACTTCCCAAGTCCTTCCAACAGGGTTCATGTTGGGATTTCCGTATTGACATAGTGTCTTTTTTACTTCCATACTCACTTCCCGATTATTTATCGCTGCTTTCAGTGAACCAGCAACCTTTCTACCTTCCTGTGCCCAGTCAAGCTCAAACACTTCTCTCAAAACTTCCACCATTACTTACCACACCATTTAAACATTTTAATGTTCCCACATTCTCCATTTCCTCACCATCCCACCTCACTGTACATTCTGTGACAATTTCTGTCAAAGAACATAAAATTATTCTCTCTCTCTCTCTCTCTCTCTCTCTCTCTCTCTCTCTCTCTCTCTCTCTCTCTCTCTCTCTCTCTCTCTCATATATGCAAATATCTATATCTACATCTATCTATCTATCTATCTATCCATCTCTCTTTCTCTCTCTCTCTCTCTCTCTCTCTCTCTATGTATATGTATGTATATTCTTATATAGAGATAGATATAGATAGATAGATGTAGATATAGATATTTGCATATATGACAGAGAGAGAGAGAGAGAGAGAGAGAGAGAGAGAGAGAGAGAGAGAGAGAGAATAATTTTATGTTCTTTGACAGAAATTGTCACAGAATGTACAGTGAGGTGGGATGGTGAGGAAATGGAGAATGTGGGAACATTAAAATGTTTAAATGGTGTGGTAAGTAATGGTGGAAGTTTTGAGAGAAGTGTTTGAGCTTGACTGGGCACAGGAAGGTAGAAAGGTTGCTGGTTCACTGAAAGCAGCGATAAATAATCGGGAAGTGAGTATGGAAGTAAAAAAGACACTATGTCAATACGGAAATCCCAACATGAACCCTGTTGGAAGGACTTGGGAAGTGTATGTGTGTGAGATGGAGGGGAAGTGGAAGACCAAGGATGAGATGAGGGGATGCAATCAATATATTTATGGGAGAAGGAGTGGCTGAAAGTTAGAGAGAGGGCAACTAGATGGCAACGGACAGGGAGACGTACTGTAGAGGTGATTAGTTTGTGGACACGTCTTACGGAATTGAGGCATCAGGCTATTCAGAGATAGATTAATAATTAGTTGAATTATTCATTTATTATTCATGTTTATATATATATATATATATATATATATATATATATATATATATATATATATATATATATATATATATGTGTGTGTGTGTGTGTGTGTGTGTGTGTGTGTGTGAGGAAGAAGGAACCAAAGGGAACGAGCCTGCAAAACTGTTCCTTCCAAGAGAAAAACAAAATATAAGAGAGAGCCAAATTTAAGATCCGACCATTTCCAGATGCCTGGACACACTGCGTTTGAAAAACTGGAGATCATAGGAAGCAGGAAATACAGAAAGAGGGAGACAGTTCCAGAGTTCACCTGTTCCATAAATGAAGGACTGGGAGTAACGGTTAACTCTTGCATTAGAGAGTTGGACAGAAAAGGGATGAGAGGTTGCTGCTAGACGGGTGCTACGCGCCTCGTAGGGGTGGAGGAATGCATGCAGACAGTTCAGAGGAGCAGTGACCATTGAAGTAGCAATAGAAAAGAGCTCAAGATGCAACAGTGCGGCGAAGAGAGAAAGGTTGAAGGGAGTCAGTAAGAGGAGGAGAGTTAATGAGGCGAAAAGCCTTTGACTCCACCCTATTGAGAAGAGCTGTATGTGGAGAGCCTCCACACACATGACAGTTGTACTCTATACAGGGGCGGATAAAACCCCTGTATAGAGTCAACAATTGTGAAGGGGTAAAGAAGGAACGGAGTCGGCTTAGCACACCTAATCTCTTGGAAGCAGATTTTACAAGAGATGTAATATGATCTTTCCAAGATAAGTCTCGAGTAAATGACACCCCAAGCATGTTCAAGGATGATGCAGGATTAAGCTGAATATTATCAAACATTAGTGGGTATACCTGTGGAAGATTTTGTCGGGTTGATAGGTGCAAAAACTGAGTCTTTGATGCATTAAAAACAACAAGATTATTTTTACCCCAGTTAGATATACGAGCCAAGTCAGACATTAGGTGTGCCATAGCCTCATCCCTTGTTTGTTGAAGTAACTGCTGAGATGGACGTTGCGGGAATTGAATGGAAAGGTGAAGGGTGGAGTCATCAGCATATGAGTGGATAGGGTTAGATGTACAGCTTAGAAGGTCATTGATGAATAAAAGGAAGAGAGTTGGTGATAGGACAGAGCCCTGAGGACCACCACTGTTAATAGATCTAGGAGAAGAACGATGACCGTCTACAACAGCTGCTATAGAATGACCAGAAAGGAAGCTAGAGATGAAGGCACGGATAGAAGGATAGAAACGGTAAGAGGGCAGTTTGGAAATTAAAGATTTATGCCAGACTCGATCGAAAGCCTTAGAGATGTCAAGTGCAACGGCAAAGCTTTCGCCAAAGTCCCGAAAGGAGGATGACCAGGAGTCTGAAAGGTAGGTGAGAAGATCGCAGGTGAAGCGTCCCTGACGGAACCCATACTGACGATCAGAAAGAAGGTTGTGATAGGAAAGATGCTTTAAAATTTTTCTATTAAGAACAGACTCGAAAACTTTTGAGATACAGGATGTTAAAGCATCTGCTTTATCAGTAGAAGAAATAGCTACAGAACCATCAGAGTAGAAAAGAGGAGGGAAGGATGATGAGGTAAAGTTGTTAGAAAGATTTTTGGCAAGGTGCCAGAGGGAGAGGGAAGAGTTCGAGTTAGAGAGTTGAGAGCATTTTGTACGGATGAAACTATTTTTAGCAGAGCGAAGAACAGACTTAGCACGATTCCGGGCAGAAACGTTTAAAAGATGTGATTCAGGGGTGGGTTGGCTCCGATACCTTTTATAGGCCCTCTCCTTGTTGCGGACAGCATTAGAACAAGCGTGATTAAACCAAGGCTTTCGTGCATTAGTCAAAGGATATGAGAAAGGAATGTATGCTTCCATGCCCGAGAGAATAACCTCTGTAATGCGCAAGGCACACCCAGGTGGCTCCCGGCCATGGAAGCAATAATCATTCCAGTGAAAATCAAAGAAGTACTGCCTGAGGGCCTCCCAATCCGCAGCTCCAAAATGCCACAGACGATGTTTATTTGGAGGGGCCGCAGGCCATACCAGAGCAATAGGACAGGTTAAGGTGATAAGGTGATCGGAGGAGCCCAACAGAGAGAAAAGATTAACAGTGTAAGCAGAAGGATTAGTTGTAAGGAAAAGGTCAAGTATGTTGGAACTCTCTCCAAGGCAGTCAGGGATAAGGGTAGGGTGCTGTACAAGCTGCTCTAGGTCATTAAGGATAGAAAAGGTGTAGACTTGTTCACCAGGTGGATCAGTGAAAGGAGACGAGAGCCAAAGGTGGTAGTGAACATTGAAATCTCCTAGAATTGAGACTTCAGAGAAAGGAGAAATGGATAGAATGTGTTCCATCGTAGAAGTAAGGCAATCAAAGAATTTTTGATACTCAGTAGAACTAGGAGATAAGTAAACAGCACAGATATATTTAGTCAGAGAATGACAGGAAAGCCGAAGCCAGAGTGTAGAGAATTCGGAAGAATCAAGTTCAGGAACACGAGAGCAAGATAAGTTGTTGCATATATATACACAACAGCCACCTTTGGCTTTGAAATGAGTATAGAAAAAGTAGGAGGATACAGAAAAGGGTCTGCTGTAAGTTGCCTCGGACAGCTGAGTCTCAGTTAGAAAAAGAAGGTGAGGTTTAGAGAAGGAGAGGTGGTGCTCAACAGAGCGAAAGTTAGAGGAAAGGCCACGAATGTTGCAGAAATGAAGAAGAAGAGAGTCAGACAGTGGTTCCAGGCATCTTGAGTCGTCACCGGGAGAGGGGCAGAATGTGGGGGCATTTATGGTCCCCCCCCCCCGGGGACTCCGAGGCTATGTTACTCGATGCCATTTTTTCTTTTTAAATTTTGAAAAGGAAGTGTGGTGTGTACTGTGCATGTAATTTGGTGTTGATAATTAGAGAAACTTGTACTGGAGAGCATGCTGGCCTACTCTCTGTGTTACTGAGACACTGAAAAAGTTCAGCAAAGGGGGATGGTCGGGACCTAGTCCCAAGGGCTGATGAAATGGGAGCTCCAGCTCTCCATGTCATCAGCTTTCCATCCACCTTGGGAGTACTGCCCTGCTCGACTTGTGCTACAGTGCTGGGCGAGGCATTGCACTGGGAGGGCACAAAGCGTACCGCCCTCCGCTTATCGGCTCATAGTCACGAAGCTCATAGGTCCCCACCAGGGGGTTCCCTACTTTATAAAGACTTGAAAAATCCCAGTTCTGACCAATATTCAGAACACTGGGCTCAAATGGGATATATATATGTATATATATATATATACATATATAATCATCATTATCAGCCGTTTGAGTATCCACTGCAGGACCTGCCTATCCCGACCGAAATAGGGATGATACAGCCTATGTATCTCTACCAAGTGGCTTAGGCTGTCTGATCGAGATTGTATGTAGGATGAGAAAGTGCTTGTAAGTTTGATTGTAGTGTTGGAGTGGCTTTGGATGTGTGTGTAGTATGTGAACCAAGTGTAATCAGCCCACGCAAGCCAACTGGGTGCAAACATATTTTATAGTAAGTGACACTTGTTCAACCACAGCACCCCTTGTGTCCACCAGTGCAGTACGTGGGCGGGTGAACACTCCCAATGTTTATTACCCTGGTGGGGCGCAAACCCTGGTTCTCCCGTGTGCGAAACGCACACTCTACCACTGCACCACAGAGGCTTTCTCTCTCTATCTCTCTCTCGATTTATTACACAACAATAAGCAGGTATGAGCACTGCTTCCATCACATAGCAGTCAGACTGCCAGCAGCAGTCACATTTACCCCCCATCCACTGGGGAACGGCATATGCCATGTCATCTTGGGTTGACAATGGCTGCTGGTTTGTGGATATAGCCGCATTTGTCTTCCTGCCATCATTTGAACCGGCCACCATTTCGTATTGATATTTACAAGTGAGGATGGACCCCGACACCTCTCACACACATGGTTCAGTCTGTCCTGTGACTTGCTTAGGTGTTCAGCCATGTCTTTAGAATCCTTCTTGTCTGAATCCTCCCACCCTTCACGTGAACCCCTTGCATCATCCAC
This sequence comes from Coenobita brevimanus, assembly GCF_032717465.1. Taxonomy (NCBI): domain Eukaryota; kingdom Metazoa; phylum Arthropoda; class Malacostraca; order Decapoda; family Coenobitidae; genus Coenobita; species Coenobita brevimanus. The sequence continues at coordinate 36,272,747 of NC_137044.1, forward strand.
CCCTGCCAAGCTTTTGCCAGTGGATACCAAGAAAGGGATCAGTGATAGTGGAATAGGGTGTGCTTTTGAGGAAACTGTGTCGAGTATAACCAACAGTGACAAAACGTCCTCAGAAAAAGCAGGAAGTGATCATGTCAAGAGCGGCATTTCATGTGCCCTTCCCCATCCAGCTCAGACATGTCTGAGAAGGCCATCACAGTGCTTCAGGAGGCTAGACTGGCCTATGAGGGGAATGCTTTCATCTCTGAGGAAGAGTTGGATGACCCTGGAGCATAGAAAAGAGAATACCGAAATGAGGGTGACGGTCTTATATTACGCTAACGTCACAGCCGCACCTCACCGCCACACTCGTGACAGATGCGGCATTCTCTCTTCTTCCCACAACCCACATCACCACAATCCAGCACTTCAAGGACCACTTCACTGCAACCTGGTTCTTCATATGTGGGGAGGATGAAAACCAGGGCCACACGTGGTTTGCGTGGCCAACGTGTCCAGCCAGCACCTCCTCAGGGAGTTCCTGCCTCAGGTGAGTCATAGCCCTCGTCTTCCCCCATCTCAACCTCTCCTTCCCCTTCCCCCCCATGCCCATGGCTGTGCAAGTGTTTTTTTTTTTTTTTTCCATATTTCATGAGTGAAAATGAATTTGTAAAGGTTATATGTAAACTAAAGTTTGTAAATATCTAGAGTCACCCTAGCAAAAATTGAAGAAAACCCAGTGGGCACCTGTAGAAAATTACTTTCTTGGGTAGAACTTCTATACTGTTACATTCCCACCCCGCACTGCCGCAGGCTCCAACAGCAGTAGTACAGAACAGGAAGGATGGAGCCCAGTGAGTTGTTCTTCCTATTGTAATGCCCAAACAGAAACTTAACAAATTAACCCGCCCCATCCTGATGTTTTCTGGGCAGTGGTATGCCCCAGTCCAGACATTTTTGGACCTTTTTTTTTTTTAGGCCCAAACATTCGCTTTTGGTGAGAAACATCGAAAATTCATAGAGAAATCGCTCACCTGAGGTTTAAAATACGCGATCTAGGTACGAGTACCTCCTTACCTGACTGGGTTTTCTAACAGGCTGGCACCAAAGAAAACTAGTTCTATGGGAGGGTAACTATTTTATCCACTCATAAATAGTATTTATTTATTTACTTGGTACGAATTTATATGTAGTACAAGAGTATATTGGTTTTCACACAGTAATATAGGCATGATAAGCATTGTTTCACTCACTAGACCTTTTTTTTCACATTACCTGATCATCATTTCTGACTGTTTCTTCCTCTAATGCTATGTAAACTTTGTCCTTCACATTGTCATCGATTGGGGAATCACTCTGGCCCTGAATGTTTTTACTGGCCAGGTCACTGGTAACAGGTGAATTGCCGATACAATGGCGTGCAGGGGGGGAAGTGGTTATGCGGTGTAAGGCATTGTCCCTGCTTGGCATCTTGTAGAGGAATAGAGGAAGGTGTCCCGTGTATACGTGCCAAAAATCACTTGCGAAATCACTCGCAAAAATTGAAAATTGTGCAAATTAGGGACCTTGCAATGTTGCCGCGTTAATTTACGTCTCTGGGATATGAGTGCACATCATCTGAGGACGTGAATTCACGTCTCCGGGACGGGGCGGGATAATCACTGGTCTGACCGAGATTCGATCTCAGGCCCTCGTGCTTGATATGCGTGCACGTTACCACTGAGCCAAAGAGAGGGTCCCTGCTTTGCCTCTAAGCAACACGGGCTTTTATACACCCCATTACATCATTCTTTTCTCCTCTTGGTGATTAATTTGATCAGTTTCGAAAACACTTGGCAGTGTAGCACACTGGAGGCCACCAATGGGGGTGCTGCAGACCACATCGGACAGCTCATCCCCGGGATGTAAGGCTGTCAACAAATCATTGCCCTCAAGGCCCTCGCCTCAAATCCCACACCACTGTCAACCAATGTAATGGCCAAACTGAAACTTAACTAGTTAATCACTGGTCTGACAGAGATTCAGTCTCAGGCCCTCGCACTTGATATGTGTGCACGTTATCACTGAGCCAAAGAGAGGATCCCCACTTTGCCTCTAAGCAATGCGGGCTTTTATACACCCCATTACACTATGGTTAGACTTTAGGTGTACAGTACACAGGATCAGTTCAGGCATTGTAAATAAACCCAGGCTTTTTAAATTCACTGTCTTTATTTTCCAAGTAATTCCATCTAATGCTTTCCAACTTCACTTCACTGTTAATACAAGCACTAGAGCTACACAAACTTTACTAACTGCTATTACACTTAATGCTTGACAACACTTCACTCTTTTCACAAGTACCAAAAATAATCTTCACTGACAGTAATTACGCTTAATGCTTGCCAGCAACACTTCACAAACTTCACTAACAGCACTGCACTACACTCAAACTGAACTGAAAACCGACTGAACCTGTTCTAGTCTCTTATCCATCCTTTTATAAGCTTGCATTGCTCAAGAATAATCTACTTGTCCACAATTCTGGTGTATAGAGCAGAAGCCTAGTTACCAACTCGGAGGCAACCAAAACATGCAAGAGTATTCTTACATTACATAACACTGTAAATTATTTACCATACAAACTTAATTTCAATTACATAATTTAACAAATAATCACATAAATAAAACATTATTGAAAAAAACAGCATAAAAATTAATGCACAACTAACGCAATAACTACGCTCACAAACAGCAGGGAAACTGGCAACTCTGACTTGTTCCGAAACCTACAGTACGGGAAACGTCTAGAATCTTCTCAAGCACCTAACTGGAAAATCCCACTTCTTAACACTACCCCCTCCCTAGTTCTTTGTTGTCCCAACAAAACTACACAGTATACTGTATACAAGCATAATTAATCCTAATGAAACATCTAACTATACAGAAAATAACCCTTCAACTTATTAGGTCTTCTTCTGTGCCACTTCCAACAACATTATTGCTCCTTCACACAGTTCACCCCTCCAGGAAGGTCTTGGTCCTCTTCGTGATTCACACCTTCTCTTGGGAAACTGTCACCATCCTCCTGCACTTCAGCTCCTTGGTCCTTCTCAACATCCTCGACTGCAGGAGAACGTGATTCCTCGGAGACATCCCAGTAGTACTGTGCTGGCCCATGGTACTGCCACAGATGGTTCACTTGTACCACCTTTGCACGAGACTTCCTACCTCCCCGAATCCGATACGTTACGTCTGATAGGCGGTCCAACACAATGTAAGGCCCATCCCATGGGCTCTGCAGCTCTTTGGTGACTGTCCTTCTTTCACTGAGGATTGTATAACCAAACTTGGTCACCATCCTTTAAGCTCACCTCACTTTCCTTGGCATCATACTTGCATTTCATCTCTCCCAAAAACTTGAGGGCTCCTCGCACTTGATGTACCTCAGCCAGCCTTTCCTGAAGGTGCTTTGCATAGTCAGTGGTGTCTGTAGGCAGCTCTTCACCAGGTGGTCTTCCCATTAACAAGTTGATGGGTAAGCGTAACTCGTGGCCCAACATCAGTTTTGCAGGGGTGTTGCCGGTAGACTCATGGGATACAGACTGATATGCCATCAGCAACACAGGTAATTGCTGATCCCATTCTGTTTGTCCCTGTATGCAGTACTTGGCCAGTTCTTGTCCCAGGGTCCAGTTGAACTTCTTCACCATCCCATCTGACTGTGGCCTTAGGGTGGTCGTCCTTGTCTTCTTGATCCACAATGACTTGCAGCACTTACTGAACATGGCAGACTCGAAATTTCTACCCTGGACTGAACATAGCTCTTGTGGCATCCCAAAACGACAGAAAAACTGGTCAACCAACACCTGAGCAACAGTCACAGCTTCTTGATCGGGGATGGCATAGGCTTCTGGCCACTTTGTGAAGTAGTCTATGGCGACACATATATACCGGTTTCCTCTTTCAGTGAGAGACAGAGGTCCAGCAATGTCCACCGCGACTCTCTCTATCAGTGCACCCACTCAGTACAGCTGGAGAGGGTTGCAACCATGTTTCTTTGGTCCTTTCTTGGCACAACACACATCACAGGCCCGACGCCACTCTTCAACATCCTGGCGCATACCAATCCAGTAGAATCTCTGTCACAGCTGGCTTAAAGTTTTCTTCACTCCCAGGTGCCCACCAGTGATCTGGTTATGAGACTCATCCAAGATCGGACCTTATCTTCTTCGGAACCACCAGTTGCCAGTACTTGCTGAGGCCATCTGGTGTCTCCCACTGACGCTCTAGTAGTCCATTGTTCAAACAAAGAATGTCTCACTGACTCCAGTAGCTCTTAGTCACAGGGCTTAACGTGGAAACATCTTCCCAAGATGGTTGCACTGTACTCCGCTGCAGCCATTCTAGCACTGGCTGTAAATCTGCATCCTGTCCTCTACTGACATCTGGCCAAGATTTTCCACGGCAGGACTCTTGTGGCTACTAGCAAGTGGCACTGTCCTCTCATACTTCTGCTGCTCTAGCTTGGCATCTACTTCCTCCTTAAGCTGCTGCTGTTCTTCCTTCATTTCCCCCATGAAAGCATCTAGCTGTCCTTGCATCCTCGGTTCTAATTCCCTCTATTGCTCCTCTGATGCTTCTTGAAGTTGCTCGTATCGTTCTTGTTGTTCTTCACGTTGTGCCTCTAGTAGTTTCCTAGTTGCTTTCAATAGTACACCTCGTGCCTGTACTAGTTCTTTGAATTTCTTCTGTCCTTCATTCAGTTCCTGTAATAGCTCGATGATTGCTGCCAATGACACCTCATCCTCCTGCCCAGCTTGGAATCTGTCTGCACACCTCCTTGCTCCATGTCGAAGATTAGACTCACTTCAGCCCTCAATAATAATCCCACTCCTGACACCAGTGTTACATCCCCATCCCACACTACCAAAGGCTCCAACAGCAATAGTACAGTACAGGAAGGACGTTGCCCAATGAGTTGTTCTTCCTATGGTCAGCCTTTAGGTGTACAGTACACAGGATCAGCTCAGGCATTGTTAATAAACACTGGCTTTTTAAGTTCACTGTCTTTATGTTCCAAATAATTCCACTTAATGCTTTCCAGCTTCACTTCAGTGTTCTCACAAGCACTGGAGGTATATAAACTTTACTGACTGCTATTACACTTAATGCTTGACAACACTTCACTGTTATTACACTTAATGCTTGACAACATTTCACTGTTTTCACAAGTATCGAAAATAATCTGCTCTGACAATAATTATACTTAATGCTTGCCAGCAAAAACTTCTCAAACATCACTAACAGCACTGCACTACATTCAAACTGAACTGAAAACCGACTGAACCTGTTCTAGTCTCTTATCCATCCTTTTATAAGCTTGCATTGTTCGAGAATGATCTACTTCTCCACAGTTCTGGTGTAATCTAGAAAAGGAGCACATGTACCAACTCGGAGACAACCAAAACATGCAAGAGTATTCTTACATTACATAACACTGTAAATGGTTTACCATACAAACTTAATTTCAATTACATAATTTAACAAAGAATCACGTAAATAAAACATTACTGAGAAGAAGGGCATATAAAATTAATGCACAACTTACGAAATAACTGAACTCACAAACAGCAGGCAAACTGGCAACTCTGACTTGTACTGAAACCTGCAGTACGGGAAACGTCGAGAATCTTTTCGAGCACCTAACTGGCAAATCTCGCTTCTTAACAATATTATTCATGACCTTTAATTTGGAAAGTATGTGATATGCACCGTAAATGTAATATGAAGTGCAATTATTGTAAATTTTGTAGGGCATCAGTAGTAAGGTAAGTATTATCACCATGCCAGAAAAAAGTGTGGAAAAGCATATTTATAAGTACAAGTGTTTGCCTCGTAGTCAACCATAATGCGTGCAGCCTGCGGAGATGTTACTATGGAAAATGCATTATTGCTAAAGTCTTCTCTCAAAGCGAATATAAAGTGCAAAGTTTTTTAGACAATCGTGGGAAAAGTTAATATTTATTTGTTCACCATTTATTGTACCGGCGTCAGTTCTTCCTCACACCTGTGGGGCATAGCGTTACTCTGTTATTGCCGGAAAACCAATGATGAGCCACATGTACAGCATGATGATTCATACCTGTGGTGATCAGTATGGAAAGTGGAAGAAATGAGTGAGAAAGTGAGAGTGTTTTGGAAGGAAGACCAGCCAGTGTTACAGTCACATTGAAAGTGTTTCGCAAAGAAGGCTGGCCAGTGTTACAGTCACATCACTTTGACAACCTGGTCAGTGCTGCCAATGCTAGCCAGGTGCTTGGCTTTCACAGTCCAAACTGGAGCTGAGCACTGCCGCGCACACACAGCCTGCATAAACCACAAGATGATACCTCTCTTCATCTCGACTCTTCTCATGGCCGGGACAACCTGCAGATCTGGGGATGGTTTTATTCGCCAGATGAAGAGGTGAGTAATATATATATATATATATATATATATATATATATATATATATATATAGAGAGAGAGAGAGAGAGAGAGAGAGAGAGAGAGAGAGAGAGAGAGAGAGAGAGCGAGAGAGAGAGAGAGAGAGAGAGAGAGAGAGAGAGAGAGAGAGAGAAACAGGAGAGTTGAGGCTTGCAGAAGTGGAGAAAGCAGTAAAACAGTTAAAGAATAATAAGGCACCAGGGGAGGATGGTTTATTTCCGGAAATGTTTAAAGTGGAGGGGGATAGATTAATAATGATCTTGACCAAGCTATTCAGTAAGATGTGGGTGACGGGGTTACTACCATCAGTTTGAAAGAATGGTGTAATTGTTAAAGTTCCGAAGAAGGGAGACCTGAGTGAATGTGGTAATTGGAGGGGAATCTCTTTGTCACCGATAGCTTTGAAAGTTTTCAGTAGAGTGTTGTTATATAGGTTGGAGCCGGTGGTTGAGGGTATTCTGAGGGATGAACAGGCTGGTTTTAGAAAGGGACGTGGTTGCAATGATCAGATCTTTATAGTTAGGCATTTGATGCAGCAAGTTAATGAAATGAGAGTACCGTTAAGTCTTTGTTTTGTCGATTTTGAAAAGGCTTTTGAGAGAGACTATGGGGAAGATCATGAGACATTATGGAATACCAGAGGAGTTTGTGAGGGTCATTATGAACATGCATGAGGACACATTTTGTAAAGTGATGGTTGATGGTTGTCTGAGTGATTCGTTTGAAGTCAAGTCCGGAGTAATTCAAGGTGGTGTTCTATCGCCTTTACTATTTATATTGGCCATTGATTACATTATGAAACGCGTTGGAACAGAAACCGGTGCAGGTATACTTTGGGGAGAGAACAGGAAACTTTTGGATTTAGATTATGCAGATGATATAGTTTTGATTTGTGATAGGCCAGAAGAGATGCAGAGAGTGTTGGACTGTTTGGTGAGTGAAGGTCGCAAGGTGGGTTTGGTTATTAATTGTGGAAAAACTGAAATAATCAATATGAATATGGAAAATGCGCAGGAATGTGTAATTGGAGGTATGGTTGTAAAGCAAGTTGATAGGTTTAAATATTTAGGTACTTATTTAGCCAAGGATGGTTCTTTGAACTTTGAATTCGAGGAAAGGTTAAAGAAGGCTAATCAGGCAATGGGAATACTTAAAAATATTTGGAATAATAACAATTTTTCTGTACATACAAAAATCAAACTTTATAAGGTAATGGTTAGGAGTATCTTAATTTATGGACACGAGTCTTGGTACAGCACAGTGACTATGGAAAATAAATTCTTGGTGTTTGAAAATAAAGCACTTAGAAGAATATTAGGAGTTAAGTGGTGGGAAAGAATACCAAATAGTAGAATTAGAGAAATAACGGAAGTGCAGCCGATCGATGAATATGTTAGATTCTCACGATGGAAGTGGCTAGGACATGTGTATAGGAGACAGGGAATAGTACGAGGTACACCAGGGTGGGTGGCACTTGGTAGGAGAGGTAGAGGAAGGACAAAAGAGACGTGGGTGAGGACAATGAGACGGGAAGCTGGAGATGAGTGTTGGAGAGATCTTGAGGAGTTAGCACAAGATAGGATGCGGTGGTGTGAGTTCATCGAGGCCCTATGCATCCCCGAGGGTGCCACAGGAAATGATTGATTGATTGATTGATATATATATACAATTTGTATCCCTAACTGCAATGCTTTTCCACATATGAAGTTATGAAACTGACTACTTTCGGGAAAATGCCAGTAGGGAGAGCATGTTGGCCTCAAAACAGTGCCGGTGCACAGAGGTTAAAAACAGTACTCCACCTGCGTCTTAAGCAAGACAGAATGGGATATACTGGCTGTTTTCCTCTCAAACAAAACCATGTTGAAACGTCTGAGAGAGACCTATGGCCTGCAGTAAAATGTTAAGAGGCTCCAGATGATTTTATATCTATAACTATCTATCTATCTATATCTATCTGTATGTCTATCTATCTATCAACAATCAATCTATATATATCTATCTAGCTATCGATCAATCTCTCTCTCTCTCTCTCTCTCTCTCTCTCTCTCTCTCTCTCTCTCTATATATATATATATATATATATATATATATATATATATATATATATATATATACACACACACACACACACAAGGAAAAAGAAACACGATACATTCCAAGCACTCTCGCGTATTCACATCTTCAGGGGAGAGCTCTCTGCTGAAAATGTGAATACACAAAAGCGCTCGGGATATTACGTGTTCCCTTTTCCTAGTGGATACCAGCATCTTTGTGAATCAAGCGTGTGTAAGAAGGTTTTTTGCATCTATCTATCTATCTATCTATCTTTCTATCTATCTATCTATCTATATATCTATCTATCCTATCTATCTATCTATCGATAGATAGATAGATATGGAGCCTCTGTGGTACAGTGGTAAAGTGTACATTTTTGTACACTGGAGGGCGAGGGTTCACGCCAGGCCAGGACAATAAACTTTGGAAGCGTTCTCCTGGCCATGTACTACTTTGGCGGACACAAGGGGTGCTGTGGTTGAACCAGTGTCGCATACTGTAAAGTATGTTTGCACCCAGTCGGCTTGCGTGGGCTGATTACACTTGGTTCACAGACTACACACACATCCAAAGCCACTCCAAAACTACAATCACACTTACAAGCACTTCTCTCCCTACATACAATCTCGACCAGACAGCCTAAGCCACTTGGTAGAGATACATTGGCTGTATCGTCCCTACTTCGGTTGGGATAGGCCGGTCCTGCAGTGGATACTCAAACGGCTCATGATGATATATATATATATATATATATATATATATATATATATATATATATATATATATATATATATATATATATATTAGCGGTAGATGGGGGCGCTCACCATCCACTCACTAGATGTATTGCTGCTCTCGGGTGTCTGTCATTTCCTCTCTTCCTTCCTTCTTTCCTTCCATCCTCTTCTGTCTTTCTATCCTTCATTCTTTCCTTGTCCTTCTGCCTACGGGTGACTTTACACTCCCTCTTCTGTCTTTCTTTCCTTTTCCTTCTGCCTGTGGGTGACTCTACGCGGAGAGACAAGCCAAATGGTTTCCTGTACACCAGGAAACCATTTACTACGCTGGATGGTAACCATATGACCAAAGTTTGGCACCTGGTGGTTTAGTGGGTAATTATTGCGCTCCAGGCGGATTGAGCCAGTGAAGGTTTATATCCAAGGAGTGGTTGGGGATGATTGCTCATATAATGCCAGTCAGGGATGAATGAGGCTGGTCACTCTCATCTTAAATGTCGAGACCAACTGCCTAGCCCCGGGCTCCTACGCCCCTCTTGGGGCAATGTAGGATTGGATGAGGGATGGATGGATATATATATATATATATATATATATATATATATATATATATATATATCTATATATATATATATATATATATATATATATATATATATATATATATACTGCCAGATGCCTCAATCCCGTACGGGGTGGCCACAAATAAATCGCCTCCACGTCGCACTGTCCCCCGCCATTTCACTGCCCTGCTCCCAACTCACACACCCCTTCTCTCATATACCTCTCCACTCCATCCCTCCATCTCATCCTCGGGCTCCCCCTCCCTCTCCCCCTCTCCACCTCACTCACGTACACTCTCCTCGTCATTCTCTCACCCTCCATCCTCTCCACGTGGCCAAACCACCTCAGTGTGTTCCTCCTAACTCGTCCTATCACATCCACATCCATACCACAAGGCCCCTTTTTATCCTCATTTATCAGCCTGTCTTTAAATGTGACTCCACAGGCTTCTATTAAATACCTCATTTCCACTGCTCTCACTCATGACTTGTGTCCTTCCAACAACGTCCAAGCTTCACTTCGATACATTAGAGTTGCTATCACAATACTGTCATGTAACTTTTTCACTTCCATGCTCACTATCTCTCTCTCTCTCTCTCTCTCTCTCTCTCTCTCTTTATATATATATATATATATATATATATATATATATATATATATATATATATATATATATATATATATATATTGTTATATAGCCTATGATTTCATCATCCTTTGTGTAATTCTAACGTACAGTGTGCTGCCTGTTTGATCACGAGCGTGTTCTACCTCACTCCCCCCCCTTCTGCCGTTATAGTAGAGTAAGTCGTTCTTTCTGTTGTTCAGAGCGGGATTGTCAACTCTTTGTCCCCATGGCTTCATTTGCGCGTCCTTCTTACAAGTTGTATCAAGCTCTGCCGGCCCCTATATAATGAGCTCAGTCTCTACATTAATTACCACTTAGATCTACTCCTCATTTTGTTCACATCTCTGTCCTCCCCTGTACAGTTATTATTGTGAGTTTCTCAGGAAGTCTCCAACCATCTAGCAGCTGTGTAATTTGAGTATAACTGTTGTTGCATTTTTTCCTTGTACTGTGTAGCATAAGGTTGATTCGTAGGCTTAGTGAGGTTTTTGTGATTAATGTAGGGTTTTATGTCAGTCATTTTTGATAATATTTTGTATCTGTAATAATTTATCTTGCATTAACTGAGCATTACCCAGTGTATTTTCATTTTAACAGGGCTGACTTAGATTTATTTACTCTTCCTAATTTCGTGTTAATAGAGGCTAGTGCAGTTAACCATATATTTAACCTGTTTTTTGCCATTACATTATCCTTATGAGTCCTGAATGTTTTGTTGTTAGTTTGAGCATTAAACTTTAAATTGTAATTTTACCTAACTCTTTTGTTTTGAACCTGGAACTTTACAGGACAGTAGTGATTTTTAGTATTCTCACTTAAAGTGTACATTATCTTTCTCTGTTCCGTAACAATATATATATATATTTTAATAACAACGGAGGAAGGAAAAACAAGTTAGTAAAAAAAAAAAAAAAATCCATACACCAGATAACTGGCGTCCTCCGTTCGTAAAATATCTGTAACAGTTAGACTTGAACAGCTGTGGGTTGAAATTTGGAGGGAAACAACCCTGGGGAAGCGAATTCCAGAGAGATGCAGTTCGGGGAATGAAAGAATTCTGATAGGCAGAAGTTCTGCAATATGGCTGAGTGACATTCTAGTCATGAGCGCTACCAGATGCCCGTGTAGCACGAGGGAAGGCATGGAGAGGTGGCACCATGGACGCAACTTCGTCTGAGCATTTGCCAAAAAAATATATGTAAAATAATGCATGGGAGGCAACATTCCTTCTTACATGCAGGGGAGGTAGTTTATATGTAATGACAGGGTTGTTAATGATTCTAACAGCTTTGTTCTGAATTTTCTCTAGTTGTCTTAATGCAACCTCTCCACAACCATTCCACAAGGGTGAGCAATATTCAAGCTGACAGTGCACATGACTCTTATAAATTATAGCTAACTGCTCATCGGTGAAGAAGTTACGGACTCTATACAATAATCCAAGTTTCTTTGAGGCAGTTCTAGCAAGTGATCTGACATGAGAGGTCCAACTGAGGGCACTGTTAAATGAGACGCCAAGAATTTCAATACTTTTGGAGATGGGAATATTAGTAGCACTGAAGGTAATGTACGAATCTGGCAATATCTGTCTATTAGTAAACTGTATATATATTTAGTGTTACTAGCATTAAAAGAGACAAGGTTGTTTTGTCCCCATTCACTGATCGTAGCTAGATCTTGATTTATGGAGATGGCTGTACTGAGTTGAGAGGTAGAGATATTAAACTTTGTAAATGGGTGTCTGAGTGTGAATGAACTATGTAGTGTTGAGTCATCTGCATATGAGTGAATGGGATTGTGGGTGACAGATAAAAGATCATTAATATGAACCAGAAATAGGGTTGGCGCCAGAACTGATCCCTGCAGCACGCCGGCGTTAATTGAGTGGAAATTGGAATATACATCAACTACTTTAACTCTTATTTTCCTGTCACTAAGATATGAAGAAATCAAAGGAACAAAAGACGTTAATCTATAGCAAGGGAGTTTGGACAGCAGGGATCAGTGCCATACTCTGTCGAAAGCTTTAGAGTTATCAAGAGCTACTGCATGAGTTTCTCCAAAAAGATCAGTTGATTGATGGATGGTATGAGTTAAGAGATTGAGTATGTCAATGGTGGATCTTTCGTGGCGAAAACCATATTGTCTATCACTAATTAAGTTGTCAAGATGTTTAACAATGTGCTTATTAATTAAAGTTTCAAATACCTTACCAAGAGAAGATGTGACAGCTATTGATCTGTAATCGGAGGGATCAGACAAACTTCCTTTCTTCGGAATTGGGTGGATATTGGCTTCTTTCCATGAATTTGGGAATAAAGAAGTAGGTATGCATACTCTGAATAATTTAGCTAGGACAGAGGCAAGTTCAGGGGAACACTTTTTCAAAACAATTGGCGGAATTCCATCTGGGCCTGAAGCTTTGTTGGTAGGTGAATTGTCTGGGATGGATTTTACGTATCTTGTCTGTATTTTAAGTGGGGCAATTTCGGGAGAATCAAGTTCCAGTACTGGGACATTCTGGCTGGTATCGTCTATGGTAGAGTTTCTGGCAAAGGTACTGGCAAAGATATCTGCTTTCCCACGTGGGTCATGTATAATGTTGCCATTTGAAGATTGTAGTGGGGGAATATATATATATATATATATATATATATATATATATATATATATATATATATATATATATATATATATATATATATATATATGCTAAAGCGGTGTGTGGTGTAGCAGGAGTAACAACAAAGGAGAAAGGTTCGGCATGGTGGGATGGTAAGGTTAAGACAGCAGTGGAGGAAAAGAGGAAGAAGTGGCCAGAGTGGTTACAGGAGAAGAGTTCAATTGGAATAAACACTGAATATACTGAGGGCAGGAATGTAAAGAGACTAGTGGAGAGGAAAAAGAAGGTGGTAAATGATGATCTAGGAAGAAAAATGAATGCAAACTACTCTGAGAATAGGAAGTTATTCTGGAAAGAGGTGCGGAAATGTAGAGGTGTAGAAGTGAATGCGGAAGAAATGTGATGGTGTGAAGGATATAGGTGGTAGATTATTAAACCATTGGAATGAAGTAAAGACCAGATGGAAAGAATATTTCGAAAGCCTGATGAATGGGAATAGAGAGAGAGCAGAGCGGCCATAAATATGATTGGTTTTGAGGGTGTGCAGGGAAGGAATGTAGTGCCAGGAGACGTGACACACACAGGTGATGAGTTTTTTTTTTTTTTTTTTTTTATGTGTCCGACTCTGGGCATAGGCTTCACAGCCTGCTTCCAAGGCCCAGTAGTCCTCTTTCATACTATACACCTCTACATGTCACCACTTCGGCGCTAACACCCACCGTCCATATTGAATACATGCTAGGGATGTCTCATACAGGACTGGTGTATTGGTATTAGCGGGGGTATTTTTACGACATGTCGGCGGGTCTTCTGGTAGATCAGTAAAGTCTATTTTTATTAAATTCAAATCCTTAAACTGTTCCCTGCCCCAGCAAGGATTTGAACCTGTGTCCGGTAGGACTGCAGGCCACCTCACTACTGACTGAGCTACCGCCTTCCCCGAAGGAGTGCTCAGCCGCTGTGAAGCGGCAGAAAAATGGGAAATCAGCTGGGGTTCATGAGGTGTATGCAGAGATGATTAAGTGTAGTGGCGAGAGCGGAATGAAGTGCTTGTTGGAGATATGTAAGAAGGCATGGGTGAGTGAAACTGTGCCAGCAAAGTGGATAAAAGGCTGTGATTGTACCCCTGGACAAAAATAAAGGTGAGCGAAGTGAGTGTAAGAATTATCGTGGCATAAGTTTATTGAGTGTGGTAGGGAAGGTATATGAAAGAATTATTATACAGAAAGTAAGAGAGATGTCAGAAGTCCTCGTGAGTGACGGACAGGGTGGGTTTAGGAGTGGGAGAGGATGTATGGATGAAATATTTGCTGGAGACAGATTGCAGAGAAGGCTTGTGAGAAGAACCATAAGGAGTTTATGGCATTCATGGACTGGAAAAAGCAACCGACAAAGTTAACAGAAGGATTGTGGAAAGTTTTGCGCATGTACGTTGTAGATGGTAAGCTGCTAGGTGCCGTCATGAGTTTTTATGATGGTAGTGAAGCATGTGTAGGGGTTAATGGGCATCTATGTGAATGGTTCACGATCCGTGTGGGCGTGCAACAAGGTTCTGTGGTGTCCCCATAGTTATTCAATATATACATGGATGGGGTGATGAGAGAAGTAAAAACACGAGTAATGGAGAGGGGGATGGCGTTGGTAATGAATGGTGTTGGATGGATTATCTCAAATTTGTTGTATGCTGATGATGCAGTACAACTTGCAAATACCGGACAAGAACTTGGTAGACTAGTGCAGAGTTTTGCTGATGTCTGTGAGCGTTGTACCTTGAGAGTAAATGTAGAAAGAAGTAAAGTGATGGTTACTGAGAGAGAAGATGACTCCCAGTGCGATGTTGCAGTGAATGGAGAGAGAATGGAATTGGTAAGAGAGTTCAAATACCTGGGTACAGTGACAGAAAAGAAAGGAAAATGTGCAAAAGAAGTTGAAAGTTGAGTGACACAAGGAAGGAAAAAGCTGGTGCAATGAAGGCCTTGATAAGACACAGTGGTTTGAGTGTTGCAGCTGCACAAGGCTTACCTGAAAGAGTGTTAGTGCCAACTTTAACATATGGATGTGAGACTATAGTGTGGCATGAAAATGAAAAGTCAAGAGTGAGAGCAGTGGAGATGGGACTGCTGAGGAATGTACGTGGGATACAGAGAGTGGATAGGATACGATACAATGTGATTCGTGAAAGATGTAAAGTGAGGAAGGCTGTGGACACCAGTGTTGAAGAAAGTGTACTGAGATGGTATGGTCATGTGGCGAGAATGGATACAGTAGAGTGGTGAAAGAGGTTATCTGAGCGAATTTAAAGGAGGGAGGAGGCGAGGTAGGCCAAGGAGAAGGTGGCAAGATATGGTGGATGAGTGTGTGAGGAAGAGAGGTTTGGAAGTCGGTGAGGCTAGGGAACTGACAAGGGATTGAGCTGGCTGAATGAATATTGTGAGAAGTGCTGATCAGGGATTTGGCACCCTTTTTTTTAACGTGACAGCGTCCAGATTGACTTTATCGGATATGCTTATGTGAAGCTGCAGAACGTAGTGAATGTTTTTGGCGTAACCTGTAGCGCCAGGATTCCAGGGGCTTGAATGATGAGTGAACGGACGTGTGGCTCATTAGATTGGGCAAATTTGGGCTGTCTGGACATTGCTACTCCTCGCCCTGCCCTAGGGTGAGAAAGGAGGTGCGGTTGATGATGATGATAGTGTCATATATACATTTTCTGTTCCTTACATACTCAGCAATACTCATACACCAGCCTATGCAGCTCAGAGTCATTGTACAATTTAGTACCATCAGCTAACAACACTAAAGGAAATGTCCAAAACCTACCATCTCTAATCCATTGCCCTACGTATGATCTCATTTATAACACTATCAGCACAAACAGTGGTCATCCGCAGAGACATGAGACACCCCTGCTTCAGTTCAACACTCACATAAAAAACTAGAGCCTCCCCCCCCAAGGGGGGATCACACCAGCCGCGAGCCGATACATATCTGGCGCGGATCGGAACATGACCTTGACCTTGACCTACTATCACCAATGTTGAACTCGTGGGAGATTTTCTTCCCTACAAAAAATATGTAAATGATATCCTGAGTGGCTGGAAAGTTGTTTTGGTATCAAACACACAGACCTTGACCTAGTTTTATCATTTTCGAACGCGTGAAGATTTTCTTTCCTACTACACACCTGCAGATTATTGTGATGATATCTTGAACGGTTGCGAAGTTATCGTGCTAACAGACACACAGACAGACAGACAAACTGCAAACAATACTAGTACGAAATTTTCATCCCCACTTCACACCAGTAAAATTTTGTGATATCTTGAGCAGTTGCGAAGCTATCGTGATGACAGACACACAGACTTTGACCTACTTTCACCAATTTTTGTGACCGATTTTTTTCCCTACTACACGCCTGTAAAATTTTTTAATGATATCTTGAGTTGTTGCGAAGTTATCGTGCTAACAGACACACACACAGACAAACTGAAAACAATAGCAGCTTCGCTATCACGACTGGTAAAAACTCACTTAGTTCACTGTCCACACACACTGCAGGTATAACGTTCCCATAACTGTTGTCATCATGAGTCAAACACACAAGTCTTTCAGATTGATCTGAGAGAGAGAGAGAGAGAGAGAGAGAGAGAGAGAGAGAGAGAGAGAGAGAGAGAGAGAGAGAGAGAGTACGGGGGTATTTACTCAAGCAACAATTACACTGTCTGAAGTGAATTGGTGAGGAAATGGAGGAATGACATCAGACAGAAGTGTTGGGAGAAAAAAAAAATAGACGAGAGAAGAAAGGAACTATGCAAAAGAAGCGGTGCCAAGGCACAGCAAACCCGTCCCTGGCAGTCATTTCAGTGCTTACGTTTAAACACAACAGGATAATTATCTAGTAAGAGATGTAATATATCACATTTGGAGTATATCGGGTGAAAATTGATGATGTTATGCCCATTTCAAATTTTAGCCCCGACCCACTTGAGATTGACACCCCTACTGCTAACTGGGGAGTGACCACCCTGATGTAATGAGGCATGTTATGGGATGCAAATTTGAAACGTGCACCTATAGCTTTTGGTTTCATGTTGATATGACAGATTCGAAAGTAGGTACGGGAAAAACACGATTTCTTACCAGTATTTTTTTTTTTTTTTAACTTTTTTGGGGCCTACAGCGTGGGCCTTGGTCCAGTCTGGTCGAGAATTTAATCAGGTGATCAGAAGTTCATAGCTCATTATCCCTGTACTTTTAGTCAAAATCACACCGAGAGTTTTCGATTAAAGTCGTTAATAGACAGACAGACAAACAAACAAACAGAAAAACCGAGTGAAAACAATACCCG
The DNA here is from genome assembly GCF_032717465.1 of Coenobita brevimanus. Lineage (NCBI taxonomy): Eukaryota > Metazoa > Arthropoda > Malacostraca > Decapoda > Coenobitidae > Coenobita > Coenobita brevimanus. The sequence goes on from NC_137044.1 coordinate 36,290,152, forward strand.
TCCCCGTGCCTGTCCGGGGCGGGGACGAATAATAATTCAATACAGTCTTGTTTGAAACAATTATCGGTGGTGGTAGTAAGCCAAGTGGTAGCGAGTAATCGCGTTTCCTTTTATAACAACTAATTTCTGACAATTTGACTATTGTGAAGTGAAGACTATTGCGGCAGATGTATTAAAGCTCTCTCGACCAGTCATTTGATCGATAATACAGACCTTTGTCGTCAGTGCATCAAAGAAGGGACGGTAGGACAAGGGCCCGTCTAGCGAAGGTGGGGGTGGCTGAGGTTAGGGGCCAGCCTACCCCTTCTGATGATTTAATGGGATAGATGCCGTTTAGTCATCTATTATACTCGCAGTCGTGAACCGAGTTTTTTTTTTTTTTTTTTTTTCGGTACATGCATGTGTAAGGCAAAAATAAAGTGATTCAGTTTTGAGAACAAACAGTCAGATGTTAAAGTCACAAGAGGTAAATGTTCAATCCCCCTGTGCACTTATGTTAAAATACGAGAAACTATAAAAGTTTTTATCGGAATATAACTATATTCTGCGGAAGAGTGGAAGGACATCCCTTATGGATACCTATTGTCTGAGAATAATAACTCAAAGGCCAGGCTCAGGATTGGGTGAAACACTGACCTAGCAAAATCAACTGAAACAATGTTCAGTCAGTTCTACCCAAACTTAGAAAGGTTAGTTGTATGAAAAGAATGGAGTGATTCAAGTGTGTAAAAACTGATTTAAAAGTATCAGGCGAAGAGCAATGTTAGGACTGTAGGTGTAAATGTTTATAAAATAACTCAAAAAAAAAAAAAAAAATTAACTTCAGTCAAAATTTATTGGAGGCTTGAGGGTTAGTCAGTGAACAAACTCTGATTTTTTAGAACAATAGATTCAGTACCAGCATCAGCTTCAATATCAAATTTCCAATTTAAAACAAAGCTTTTGAAGGAGTTGAAGTGAAGGTAAGACTAGAAGAATGTGAGTCTGAGATGCCTCGGTCAAAGGTTTTGGTCAAAGAAAAAGTCAGAGGTCAACCTGACAGGAAAAGGTCAACATGAACAGTTCTGATTTTATTTGAACTAAACTTGGTGGAAGAGTTACATATATATATATATATATATATATATATATATATATATATATATATATATATATATATATATATATATTGTTACATAGCCTATGATTTCATCATCCTTTGTATAATTCTAACGTACAGTATGCTGCATGTTTGATCACGATTCGCCTCGTGGCTTCCATAGTGACCAGGCTTGCGTGTTCTACCTCACTCCTCCCTTCTCCCCCTTATAGTAGAGTAAGTCGTTCTTTCTGTTGTTCAGAGCAGGAGTGTTAACTCTTCGTCCTCTGTGCCCTCATTTGCGCGTCCTTCTTGCAAGTTGAATCAAGCTCTGCCGGCCCCTATATAATGAGCTCAGTCTCTGCATTATTGCCATTTAGATCTACTCCTCATTTTGTTCACACCTCTGTCCTCCCCTGTATAGTGTATTATTATTTTTGTGAGTGCTCAGGAAGTCTCCAGCCATCTAGCTGCTGTGTAATTTGAGTATAAGTGTTGTTACCATTTTTCTTGTACTGTATGGCCTAAGGCGTTAATTCGTGGGCCTGGTAAGGTTTTTGTGATTCATGTAGAGTTTTAATGTCAGCCAATATTAATAATATTTTGTATCTGTAATAATATATTTTTCTTTAAGTGAGCATTATCCGGTTTTCTCATTTATCAGGGCTGACTTAGATAAATAAGCTCTTGCTAAATTCATGCTAATAGAGGCTATTGCAGTTAACCATATATGTAATCTGTTTTGCCATTACATTATCCTTATGAGTCCTGAATGTTTAGTTGTTAGTTTGAGCATTAAACTTTAACTTGTAATTTTACCTAACTCTTTTGTTTTGAACCTGGAACTTTGTGGGACAGTAGTGATTTTAGTATTCTTAATTGAAGTGTTCATTATCTCTCTCTGTTCCGTAACATAAATTTGGCGACCTCTTATCAGGATATTCAGGATATTATGATAAGGATATTGCTTGATATTTTGTGACTGTGATTTATTCATGATGTCTACTATTACTACTCTTGATGAAGCAAAAGATTTTATGTCAAATGTGCAAACAGTGTGTGATGTAGAAAACAGAACAAAGAAAGAACTTAAGCTTGTTGCTCAACAATTGGGAATTGCTGTTCGCTCTCATCAGTCTAAAGATCAAATTGTTGACATGATTAATAAAAGCTTGTTTAATGTAACTCCTCCAGATGAGCAAACGCAGATTGAAATAGCTAAGTTATAGCTAGCCCTGCAGGAGGCTCGTGCTAAGGAGGCTGAGTCTCAGGCTCGTATTCAGGAGGCACAGGCACAAATTGAAATTGCTAGGATTCAGGCAGACCATGAGTATCGCATGAAACAAAGTGGAAATGGATCATCTAGCTCTGATGACTTTGATGTGGCTAAAAATGTTAAACTTGTCCCTCCTTTTAATGAATCTGATTTAACAAAGTATTTTCAGTTGTTTCAGAGGGTAGCTACAGGTTTTAATTGGCCCAAAAAGTATTGGCCAGTACTCCTACAGACAGTTCTCACCGGTTAAGCTCAAGTAACTTATACATCTTTGCCTCAGGATCAATCTGATAATTATGATGTAGTTAAGAGCTTGATTCTTAAGGCCTATGAGCTTGTTCCTGAAGCCTATAGAGTAAAATTTAGGACAACTTATAAGCAAGATAAGCAATCCCATGTTGAGTATGCAAAAATCAAAGATCTGTTAGAGCAGTGGTTAAATTCTAAGAATGTGGGTTCTGATTTTGACAAATTTAAGCAGATGATTTTGCTGGAGGATTCAAAAGGTGTATTAATAAAGATGTAAGCCTATATCTTGATGAGAGAAGAATAGATAATTTGTCTGATGCTGCAGTTTTAGCTGATGAATATGTTCTCACTCACAAGAGATATTCTAATGAAAAGAGGAAAGCTGAGAGTAAGTACGTTGCCTCTACTCAGAGTACAGTTAACAGGAAAGAGAATAAAGATGATGTTTCTCAGGAAGTAAATACCAGCTTCACCTCTAGATTTCAGAAAAGTAAATGTACTTATTGTAGTAAGCTTGGTCATACTACGGAGAAATGTTTCAGGAGACAGCGTGATGTGAACAAAAAGGAGTCTTTAAATATTCAGTCAATTGGTCTAGTGTCCACCCTTGAGAGTTCTCAGAATTCTTTAACCGAGTTAACTGAACCTGCTTTGACGGGTAAATTAAATTCTCATGATGAAGCTCCTCTTTTGAGCAGTAACGTGGGTGACACTCTCAAGAGTTCATGTGCTAATTTCCTGTCTGATGGTTTTGTCATTCCTCTGGACAGTAATGACAGGAAATCAGTTAAAATATATCGTGATACAGGTGCTTGCCAATCCCTTATGCTGACCAGTGTTCTAGGCTCTAATGTTAATTCCTCTGATGAAACTGTAAACTTACAAGGTGTAGGGAATAATTACTTCTTTGTCCCTCTGTGCAGAGTGAATTTAGAGTCTGGTTTTGTTAATGGTTCCGTTATGGTTGGGTTGGTTGAGACACTCCCAATGTCAGGTGTAACTTTCTTACTTGGAAATGATATTGATGGAAGTCAAGTGTGTCCAGCTCCTCAGCTGTCTAGTGAACCAGTGACTGCGACCCAGGATTGTGATGTCCCTGATGTGTTCTCTGCATGTGCTGTCACTAGGGCTAAGTCTAAGGTTACTGGTGACTTAGAGGATAATCATGACGATGATGTTATCCTAGCTGACACTTTTCTTGCTAATTTGGACCACTCACCAGATGAGGCAGTACCCCGTAGTGTTGATAATTTGTCTCGTCAAGAGTTGGTCGAGTTGCAGGTTGCTGACCCTGAGTTGAAAGGTCTAGCTAACTCTGCTTGCAGTGAGGAAGAGTCAGCTGGTGCTTCTACTTGTTATTATATAAAGTCAGGAGTACTTATGAGAAAGTGGAGACCCCCAACAGCATCAGCCAACTGTGAATGGGAGGTTGTACATCAAGTTGTCATCCCTCGTGTTTGAAGGCAGGATATCATTAGAGTGGCTCATGATTCCAGTTTGGCAGGACACCTTGGAGTGAGGAAGACTGTGGCACGCATTTTGAAACACTTCTACTGGCCAGGTATCTTCAGAGATGTTTCCTGGTACTGTAAGTCTTGTCACACCTGTCAAGTTGTGGGGAAGTGTAATCAGACCGAAAAGGTTGCACCTCTAGTTTCCATTCCTCCTTTTGAGGCGCCTTTCACTCGTGTGTTGGTGGATATTGTGGGCCCTCTTCCTAAGACTTCTTCAGGATTTTCTTATGTGTTGACCCTGATTGATATGGCTACTCTTTATCCTGAAGCCATTCCACTTAGAAATATCTCAGCAAAGAACGTGGTTAAGGAAATGCTGGGGTTCTTCACCAAGTTTGGTCTGCCCAAGGAGGTACAATCAGACCGGGGAAATAATTTCATGTCAAATGTTTTCAAGCAGTCTCTGAAAGAGTTGGGCATCACCCAGATCACGTCTTCAGCTTACCATCCCCAGACCCAATGAGCGTTGGAGAGATATCATCAAACACTCAAATCGATGCTCAGGAAATACTGTTTGGAACATCAGAAAGACTGGGATAAAGGTCTTCCATTCGTTGTATTTGCCGCAAGAGAATCTCCAAATGAATCACTGGGCTTCTCACCCTTTGAACTACTGTTTTGCCATGAAGTAAGAGGACCCCTTAAGCTACTCAAGGAATGCTGGCTGTCGGAGGAAGATGACGTCAACCTGCTGGAGTATGTGATGAAGTTCAAAGAACGGCTGTCCACCGCTTTACAGCTGGCGAGAGAGAATTTAGGAGCTGCTCAGGAGAAGATGAAGACTTGGTATGATAAGAAGTCCAGGTTATGCCACTTTCAGCCAGGAGATCAGGTTTTGATTCTGCGACCGGTGTATGGGCAACCTCTTCAAGCCAAGTTTAGTGGTTCTCATTTCGTGGAGAAGAAACTCAGTGATGTCAACTATGTCATCGCCACACCAGATCGTAGAAAGAACAAGGAACTTTGTCACATCAACATGCTAAAGTTATATCACAGGCTGGACGAAAATAACCCAGTCTGCACTGTAGCTGTTCCACCCGAGTCTGCAAGTGAAGTTCTCCCATGCAGTATGAGCCTGAGTGATAGTTTGGGGAAGAATCCTGATATCATGAATGATCTCCAGACTAAGCTTTCTCATCTAGCTCCCAAGGAAAGGCAGGAGTTTTCGGTATTACTGCAGGAGTACCCGCAAGTGTTCCGTGCCATTCCAGGAAGAACCACTGTGTTGATGCATGATGTCGATGTTGGAGACGCAAAGCCAATTAAACTGCCTCCTTACCGTGTGAACCCAGTGAAAGTTCCTCTCATCCAGAAGGAACTTGGCTACCTGTTGGACCACAAGATGATTGAGCCCTGTCAGAGTGAGTGGAGTTCTCCTGTCACTCTAGTCCCTAAGCCAGGTGGGTCACAGCGGCTTTGCATCGACTACAGACGTGTTAATCAGATAACCAAAACAGACACTTACCCTCTCCCTCGCGTGGAAGATTGCATAGACAAGATCGGAAAGGCTAGGTACATAAGTAAGTTTGATTTGTTAAAGGGATACTGGCAAGTACCTATGACTGAACGTGCTAGGGAGATCTCATGTTTTGTAACACTAGGAAAGACTTTTGCATGTTCTGTAATGCCATATGGTATGAAGAATGCACCAGCCACTTTTCAGAAGCTCATGAATGTTGTAACAGAGGGTTTGGCAGGGTGTGTTGTTTATATTGATGATGTATTAATCTTCAGTGACAACAGGAAAGATCACCTATGCCATGTCAGTAAATTTCTTGAACGTTTGGTTCAGGCTAATCTTGTAACTAATTTATCAAAGTGTGAGTTTGGTCAAGCTAAAGTTCAGTACCTTGGGTACGTAATTGGTGATGGACACGTTGCACCACCAGGAGCTAAGGTTCAGGTTATAAGTGATCTTCCCAGACCTAAAAGTAGGAAAGAGCTACAAAGATTTGTGGGAATGGTAGGTTATTACAGGAGATTTGTTCTTAACTTTTCAATTCTTGTATCACCATTTACAGACCTACTGAAAAAGGGAGTTAAATTTGTCTGGACAGATAACTATGAATCCTCTTTCAGTAAACTTAAAGCTATCCTATTAAGTCAGCCAGTGCTCGCTACTCCAAATTTTGCTAAGCCTTTTAAATCGTAATACCTGTTGCCTCTTAAAAGATAGCTAAAACTGTGGTAAACAAACGCAAGTTTATTATGAGTTTACTACACAAATAATATACAACTTCATTTCTATGAAGTAATTAGTATGAGAAATTTTTCGTACAGAGCATAAAATTATATATTCAACTATTCCAAGAGGATGTGAGTGAGGTGAAAAGGGAGAGGGAAGCACGATTTCATCGAGTGACTCAGTTGAGAAGTGTAAGCATGAGGACTGTGTGAATGTGTAAGGACAATATGTAAGTGATTTGTTCAAGGTCATTCCTTTCGCAGTTGGCGTGTCGGGCTACAGATTGAAAGATAGATAACTAGATTTGTACTAAATAAATAACAAACAAATTTACAATTAAACACACCATAAAGCAAAATGTATCTGCTAGGTAAGCAATGAGAAATACGATTTTTAGAGAGTAACAAAGACCGGGTTTTTGTCCATGGAAAACTTTGCACAAATTTGTCTCCCGTTTTCCATTGGTCTTGTTTTCGTAGGGCTGGAGGGCAGCGTATGCGATTTGTGTGTGTAGTGGGGAGGGGTGGAGATGTGGGTGTGGGTGAATGGATGGGTCGGTGTGGGTTTCGATGGGTGGGCAGGTGGGTGTGGGTGTGCGTGGGTGGGTGGGTGGCTGGTCTCTCTGGAAATAAATGGAGGCAGGAGCGTGTCGATTTGGTTAGGAAGAGGGGATGTGGTGAATAGAGCTTGCGTTTCCCCTCTTTTCGCACCGAGTGCAAGGTTACAGTTTTCGAGCAAAGGATATGCTACATTGGCCTATTTTCCTCTTCTGTATCTTTTATTTTATTCTACTTTTTCTTTTTTCATTTGCTTATCATTCTAGGCTTTTATTTTTCACACTCAACAGAGTGGACAAAGAGCAGTACTTTTTCTTGATCAAGAAAAATAAAATGCACGAAGATGTGATTCTTACTGAATGTGTTTCCTGAAAATCGTTAATATCTGAGGTCGCCTAAGAAATTTACATCCATCCATCCATCCATCATCCAATCCTACATTGCCCCATGAAGAGCTTAGGAGCCCGGGGCTAGGCAGTTGGTCTTGACATTTAAGATGAGAGTGACCAGCCTCACTCATCCCTGAGTGGCATTACATGAGCAATCAACCCCAACCATCCCTTGGATAAAAATCTTCACCGACTCAATCCGATTGGAGCGCAATAATTACCCACTAAACCACCAGGCGCCAAAATTTGGTTATATGGTTACCACCCAGCGTAGTAAATGGTTTCCTGGTGCACAGGAAACCATTTGGCTTGTCACTCAATGTAGAGTCACCCACAGGCTGAAGGAAGTGGAAAGAATGAAGGAAAGAAACACAGAAGACAGAGTGTAAAGTCACCCGCAGGCAGAATGACGAGGAAAGAATGAAGGAAAGAAGACAGAAGAGAATGGAAGGAAAGAAGGATGGAGAGGAAAGGGCAGACACCCGAGAGCAGCACTACATCGAGTGAATGGATGGTGAGCGCCCCCACCTACCACAAACCACTTACATTAATTTCTCTGCTAAGTGGAACCATCTAGGGCTGCTGACCATGTCACGGTCAACATCAGTATGTATGGCCAGATTCCTTTTTTTCTTCTTCTTCTTTTTTTTTTTACCAAGGAGCAAGAAACTTTCCACAGTGATAATTTTCATATGTACATAGGCTACATACTCGTACATATACGAGTATATATATATATATATATATATATATATATATATATATACACGAGGGAAAGTCAAAATTTATCCACACTCTTGTTTCTGTAATTTATTAAAACAAAAGCAGAGGTTGAACAATTTCATCATTTATCTCATAGTCGCCTTGCTTTTTGATCCATTTCTTCCTGTGGTCCAGAAGCTTGCTTATTCCATCAGAGAAGAATGTTTTCGGCTGGTCTCGCAGCCATTTATGGATCACTTCCTTCAGTTCTTTCCTTGTAGCAAATCGAAGACCTCTTAAAGCATCTTTAAGCGGTCCAAAGAGGTGTTCCAGCACCTCGAAACCCAATTTTTCAATGGTTTCAAAGGGTGGGCGGCCGTATGTTGGCCTGCATTGTCATGCAATAACAACACTTGCTTTGACAATAGGCCTCGGCGTTTGGTGCGAATTGCTGGTTTAGGTTTGTTGGCCAGCATTACACTGTAGGCTACACTGGTGACTGTAGACCCCTTTTCCCGGTAATGTTCCAGTATAGGCCCTTTTGAGTCCCAAAAAACGGTTAGCATCACTTTTCCTGCAGAAGGTTGAGTCTTGAATTTCTTCATCGTTGGCGATCCCGGGTGTTTCCCCTCCATACTCTGCCTTTTGGATTCTGGCTCAAAGTGATGGACCCAGGTCTCATCTCCTGTGACTATTCTCTCCAAAAAAGCTTTGCCTTCATCATCGTAGTGGTCAAGTAAGCATCGACAGATCTCCACACGATTGCACTTATGCACTTCGGTAAGCTCTCTTGGCACCCATCTAGCACAGACTTTATGAAAGCGAAGCTTGTCTTGAATGATTTCGTATGCAGAACCATGACTAATGTGCAGAGAACATGCCACCTCATCGATGGTCACTCGTCGGTTTGCCAGAATCATCTCTCGTGCTTGTTGAATCTTCACGTCAGTGGTGGGGGTTGATGGGCGTCCTGCTCCCTCTACCTACTTCACTCTTGTCCGGCCATTTTTGAGCTTCTCGATTCATTCAAACACACTTCTATGCGGTAGAGCGCTGTCCCCGTATTGCACTGAAAGCCTGTGATGAATTTTAGCCTCTGACACACCTTCAGACCAGAGGAATTGAATCACTGATCTCTGTTCTTCCTTGGTGCACACTGCCAGCAGAGCGGCCATGTTTACGCTGTAACACAAAAAAGAAAAATGGACTGATTAACATCAAACCTCGGTTACCTAACCACAAGAGTACCACTTTTTAGCATGCGAGCGCTGAAGGCTTTATGGCCAGCCTCAAGGAACTTATGGTGAAAGTGCAGAAAATTTTTGACTTTCCCTTGTATATATATATATATATATATATATATATATATATAATGGAGATGAGGTGTCTGAGGAGTATGTGTGGAGTGACGCGTATGGATCGGGTGCGAAATGATGAAGTGCGAAGGAGAACTAGAGTTGTTCGGGAGATGGCTGGTAGAGTTGAGCAGAGGGTGTTGCGATGGTTTGGGCATATGGAGAGAATGGATAATGAGCGATTGGTGAAAAAGATAACTAGATCTGATGTGAGAGGTGTAAGGCTGAGAGGAAGACCACGAATAGGATAGATGGACAGTGTGAAGAGAGCGTTGGATGCGAGAGGGATGTCTGTTGAGCAAGGAAGAGTGGCTGTGCATGACAGAAATAAATGGAGAGAAATTGTGAATGAATAAGTGATGATGCAGCCCTGAGGGGATATTCTCCCGCATTTGGTCTGATCAGCTAGTCAGGTCAGGTGCGGGTAAGGGGATGGGTCTGTTATGATGTGGCAGGGGTAAACCAGTTCTGCTGTCGGGCCGTGCTGCGGATGTCACTGATTGCATTTGACCCTTGTGCGGTGTGGTGCGGTGAGGATCTGTCCGTTCTCCCCTTTGGAGGTAAGATGCGAATGAATGTGTTTGAATGGATGAGTAAATGGGGAGTGTGTCGTCCTGTCTCGGTTACCTCCCTTTCCTTGGGGGAAGCAGCCTAGGTATATATATATATATATATATATATATATATATATATATATACTGTGGAGGATCCCAATATGAGGCATCTTAATATGCAAAACACCTAACATGCACCCTCGATTGGGAAAAAAAAATAAAGTAACTTTTTAAAAATGCGAAATGTGATTCTAAAATGCGAATCCGTTTTCTGAAACCAAATGAAAAATGGTGTTCCTGCTCAAAATGGTAGTAGGCTATCTGACACCCCTACCAAATGCCTGATCGGTTGCTGCCCTTTCCCTGCCTCACAGCATCTCTCAAGCCAAGTCTCAAGACACTCAGTTTGCGTCTACTCGCATATTGTGATGTTTTTAATGCTGTACAAAATCCGATCCTGCTCACCTTTTACATCATGGTCCCATCGCTTCATTTTTAGAATAAGAGGATCCCTTTGGAGCTGAAAATGATGGTTATACTGTAGAGTTGAGTAAGCAGTGTAAAAGGAACTTAAACATTGGACGTGAACTTGGCTTAGGTGAATCGACAGTGAGAAACATAGTGAAGGACAAGAAGCAGATTTTACTAACCGTCAAGATTTAGGAGGCCAGCAAGTGGACGGATGCAGTAAGGTTGCTAATACTGCAATTGTACAAATGGAGCAGTACGTAGCACACTACAGTGCATTCACAGTTCTATTATCTTTCTTTGAGAAAGTCTTTCTTAGAATGATAGTCAGTAATGGGGAAGCGCTGTATCTGACAGAGATTGGGTGAGGTGTTGATGATATATGTTTTTTTCCATTGATTCAGTGGTTTCTATAATGCAAAATTCCAATATGTGATGCATTTTGTCGACAATATTCTCGCATATAATGATGTTAATGAATGTCTGCAGAGTTTTGGAGCGAATGTGAATGTGGTAATGATGGGAGATCTGAATGCTAGAGTGGGAAATGCAGCAGTTGAAGGTATAGTTGGTATGCATGGTGTGCCTCGAAGAAACGAAAATGGGGAACGAATGATAAGGATGTGCACTGAGCAAGAGATGGTGATTGGAAATACCTTGTTTGAGAAGAAAGATATTCATAAGTATACATGGATGAGACAGGAGGGTGGAATAGTTATTGACAGAGCATTGATGGACTATGTGGTTGTGTCCAGGAATATAATAGGAAGAGTGTTGGATGTGAGACTTTTGAGAGGGGAGGGTGGAGGTATGTGTGACCACTGCCTAATGGAGGGAAAGTTGAGAGTAGGTAAGAAAAGGATGAGAGCTGGGAGAGTTAGGTGTGGCAGGGAGGCTATGAAAGTGAGTGAGTTGGATAAAAGAGAGAAAATGATAGAGTATCAGGAGAAATTGAAAGACGAGTGGAACACGGTGAAAGATCAGGAGAAAGGCAGTGTGGAGGAATGGCAGTTGTCTGAGAGTGCTGTGGTGGGGCATGCGGAAGAGGTGTCCAGTGTGAGACGAGTGGGTGGTGGTGTAAAAAAGGGAAGTGAATGGTGGTGTGAGGAAGTAAGCATGGCTGTGGCCGAGAAGACACATGCATATGAAGTGTGGCTGCAGAGGAAGGATGAGGTGTCATATGAGAGGTATAAGGAAAAGAGGAATAGGGTGGGAAAGGCAGTGAGTGATGCTAAAATGACAGCAGATGAGAGGTGGGGTAGGTGACTGATTAAGAATTTTCAACAGAATAAGAAAATGTCTTGAAAGGACGTGAAAAAGGTGTGAAAGGGAGAGTCTGGGAAGGAAGAGCGAGTAAAAGCAGAGGATGGAAGGATGTTAAATGAGATGGATGCAGTAAGGAAGAGATGGGAGGAGTATTTTGAAAGATTGTTAAATATAGAGGAGGAAAGGGAGGCTGACGCAGTGGCAGATGGAAGGGTGCAAGAGATAAATGTGTTGGGAGAGTTGAATGATTCTTTGATCACGATGGAGGAAGTGCAGGAGGCAGTAAAGGAGATGAAAACAGGGAAAGCTGCATGTATAGATGGGTGTGCCGTGGAATGCCTGAAAGGTGGTGGAACGACTATTGCTGACTGGTTAGTAAGATTGCTGAATGTGTGTTTTGTGAAAGGTGTGGTGCCAGTTGACTGGGCAAGTGCTTGTGTGGTCCCATTGTAGAAAGGTAAGGGTTATAAGTATGAATGTAGTAGCTTTAGGGGTATAAGTCTATTGAGTGGAATAGGGCGAGAAGGGCTACGCATGATGCTAAAATGGCAGCAGATGAGAGGTGCGGAATGCGGTTGATTGAGAATTTTCAACAGAATATGTTTTGGAAGGAGGTGAAAAGGGTGCAAAATGGAGAATCTGGGAAAGAAGAGCGAGTAAAAGCAGAGGATAGAAGGATGTTAACTGAGATGGTTGCAGTGAAGAAGTCATGTACAGAGTATTTTGAAATGTAATTAAATGAAGAGAAAGAAAGAAAGGCTGAGATTGTGGCAGATGGAAGGAAGCAAGGATTAAACATGTAGGGAAAGTTGAATGATTCATTGATCATGATGCGGAGGTGCAGGAGGCAGTAAGGGAGATGTAAGCAGGGAAAACTGGAGGTATGGGTGGTTGTGCTGTGGAACGTTTGAAAGGTGGTGGAGCTATCATTGCTGACTGGTTAGTAAGATTGCTGAACGTGTGTTTTGTGAGTGGTATGATGCTGATTGACTGGGTAAGTGCGTGTGTGGTTCCATTGTATAAAGGTTAGGGTGATAAGTATGAATGTACTAGTTTTAGGATATAAGTCTATTGAGTGTTGTAGGAAAGGTGTATGGTAGAGTGTTCATTAAGAGACTTAGAGATGGTACAGAGGGAGTGATATGTGATGAGCAGTGTGGTTTTGGGAAAGGAAGGGAATAATTGTTTGCTGTGAGAGAGGTGTGAGAAAAGTACTTGGCAAAAGGTAAGGATGTGTTTTGGGCATTCGTGGATTTAGAGAAACCATATGAAAGAACTTACAGGGAGGATTACTGGACTGTTTTGGGATTGTATGGGCTTGGTGTTAGGTTGTTAAAAGGGATGAAAAGTTTTCACGTAAATAGTAAAGCGTGTGTAAAAGTGGGAAATACTGTGAGTAATTGGTTTCCCGTGAGAGTAGGGCTCAGGTAAGGATGTGTGATGTTACTTTGGCTGTTTAATCTTTATATGGATGGTGTTGTAAAGGAGGTAAAAGCGAGCGCGCTAGGTGGAGGTTTAAGTTTGGTAAGTGCTGCTGGTGGTGAGTGGAATCTGAATCAGTTACTGTTTGTGGATGATACTGCAATGGTGGCTGATTCGGAGGAGAAATTGAGACAGTTAGTTGAGGAGTTTGGAAGGGTGTGTTAAAGGAGGAAATTGACAGCAAATGAGAATAACAGTAAAGTGATGAAGTGTACAAGGTTGGTAGATGGTAGGAGGATGAATGAAATTTTGAATGGTGTATTGCTTGAGGAGGTAATGTTTTAACCAATTAGGGTCACATGTTACTATGGATGGAAGAATAAATGTAGAGGTGCAGTTTAGAATGTATTAAGTGGGAAAGGTGGTGGGAAAAATGAAAAGTGTTTAGATGGTGTTTGCTTGGAATGGATGTAAAGAGAAAGATCTATGAGGATGTACTGGTACCAACTGTGTTATATCGGGCTGAAACATGGAATATGGGTGTAGCAGAGAGGGGAGTGTGAATGTAATCGAGATGAGGTGTCTGAGAAGTGTGTGTGGGGTGACGTATATAGATCGAGTGAGAAATGATGAAGTGCAAAGGAGAACTGGAGTTATGCTGGAGATGGCTGAACGAGCTGAGCAGAGAGTGTTGTCATGGTTTGGACATGTATGGAGAATGGATGAAGAGCAATTTTTGAAAAAAGATAATTGGGTTGGATGTGAAGGGTATAAAGCTAAATGAATCGGGTGGATGGACAATGAGAAGATAGCGTTAGATGAGAGACGGATGTCTGTAGAGCAAAGAAGACTGGCTGCGTGTGATAGGAATGACTGGAGAGAGATTATGAATGAATAAATGGTAAGGCCGTACACAGAGGACATTCTCCTGCATTTCGTCTGATCAGCTGATCAGGTCAGGTGCGGGTAAAGGGATGGGTCCATTATGATGTGACAGGGGTAAACCAGTTCTGCTGTCGGGCCCTGCTGCGGATGTCGCTGACTGCTCTGCACAATCGACCCTCGTGCGGTATGATGTCCCTTCTACCCTTGGGTCTAAGATATTAGTAAATGTGAATGTGTATGGATGAGTATATTGGGAGTCTGTCGTCCTCTCTCGGCTACCCCCGTTTCTTAGGGGGGAAGCAACCTAAGTATATACCGTATATATATATATATATATATATATATATATATATATATATATATATATATATATATATATAATTTCCAGCTTCAAGTAAAATGTAAATTTTCAATTAATCTTTCTGCAATAGTAGTAAGTCAAAATGTTTCTCCCAGATAATAAATAGATATGAGAGTCTCACTGGAATTTAATTAGAAACTTGTTAAATTTTTAATAACAGGTGTTTAATGTCTCCTTCTGTTGCACTAAGATGCTGACGAAGTTCCCCATCTGGTTACTTTAGATATGATTTTTTTCTTTATACACCAAGAGCAAAATTATTGAAAAGCTTGGTTAACACAAATATGTTGTTGCAAATAACATCCCGCCAATACCACACTCGGAGATTCTTGGGTACTCTCTTTTCAGCTCAACCCAAAATATGTAAAAGGATATTGTACTTTATTCGTAAAATCCACATGTTCCTCTCGTGCCTTCAAAGAGAGAAAACCAACTGATGCTTCAGCCGCTGAACCAAAAGGATCACGAACCCAGTCACAGGGATCCATATAACAAGTTTTATGCCACGGTATTCCTTTCGGGTGAATAGCTCAATGTCAGGGAAAACTCTTATAACAATAGCATTAAACTGCCAGCAGCCAGTGCCCCTAAATGTGCAAGACTCTTATGGACCAAGGTGCATCATAGTGAATGACTCCCAGATACATCCCCAAAAGAATATATGAAAATGAATAATGAAATTTAATACACCCGTTTATTGATTTCTAATGCAAACTTTTTTTTATATGTTTATTTATACACTATAATCAATTTCAAATCATTGTTTTAAACAGGGGAGGGTAAACTACCGTGCACACAAGGAAGCTTTTGGCTTTACACCAGTGTGCCCCGGCGCACTGTTTACGGAGCACTGCATTAGGGTAATGCAGGGATAGGTGTGGTTTAGTGCATGTGTCCTTTGTCTTGTAACATAGTGCTGTCGGCGTTTGCTGTGAGCCTCTTGGTTCCATTGTGCGTCCCGGTATGCTAGCAGGGCTGCAAAGGATTGCCGTGCTTGTTAATGTGGGGGAAGAAAAGGCAACTTTACACACACACACACACACACACACATATATATATATATATATATATATATATATATATATATATATATATATATATCTTATTTTTTTTTTTCGTCTGTCTATTTCTATATCTGTGATAGGCAAAGGAATCCATTAAAATAGCAAAAACCTCTCCCTCAATTTCTTCATTTTCCTGGTTTCAAAAAGTTCCTAAAAAACTTTTACAGCAACTATCGTTTTTTATTTTTCTCAATGCATCAATCGGTGAACAGTTCGTTATATATATATATATATATATATATATATATATATATATATATATATATATATATATATATATATAGAGAGAGAGAGAGAGAGAGAGAGAGAGAGTATTAACAACTGAGGATCCAGTAGGGAACCTGATGGCATATATAAAACTGAAGAGCAGGACAAGGAGACGATGGTCTGGGGCCATGTTCACGATTTATTTCAGTGACGTTTCGAGGAAATCCAACCTCATCATCAGACAAAACTAAAATACGTAACATGAATTAGAAAATGAAGTTTCACCAAACCTCATTCACAAATTTTATTGCCATCATTAATTTGTGAATAAGGTTTCGTGAAACTTCATTTTCTAATTCATGTTACGTAATTTAGTTTTGTCTGATGATGACGTTTGATTTCCTCGAAACGTCACTGAAGTAAATCGTGAACATGGCCCCAGTCCATCGTCTTCTTGTCCTGGTCTTCAGTTTTATATACCGGTAAATATATATATATATATATATATATATATATATATATATATATATATATATATATATATATATATATATCATCCGGACCTCCTTTCCCACCCAAGGGCAGGGTGAGGAGTAGCAATGTCCAGACAGCACAAACTTGCCCAGTTCAAATAGGCCACGCTTCCATTCACTCATCATTCAAGCCCCCGGAATCCTGGCTTTACCTGATACACCAAAAACATTCATAACATTCTGCAGCTTCACACAAACGTATCCGATTGAGTCAATCCGGACGCTGCCATGCTCACAAGGGGTGCCAAGATCCCTGATCATGCACTTCTCCTCACTACATTCATCCATCCAGCTCGATCTCTTGTCAGTTCCCTAGCCTCACCGACTTCCAAACCTCTCTTCCTCAAACAATCATCCACCATATCTCTCCACCTTCTTCTTGGCCTACCTGGCCTCCTCCCTCCTTCAAATTCGCTCAGGTATCAACTCAGTTCATCATCCCATCATATTATATCACTGGCAAAATGTTGGTCAAAATTCGTCGAGGGGTTCAGGATACATCGTGCATACACCCATAAGATCTTAATCTTTTACCATTTGACCTTCCTGACCTAATCATGTATCATCTCCTCATATTATATCACTGACAAAAGTATGGTAGAAAAATCAATCAAGGGGTTTGGGAGATATTGTGCCCAGACCCACATGACCTTGACCATTAACCCCTTCACCATGCTGACCTAATTCCTTCATACTATGTCACTGACAAAAGTATGGTCGAAATCTGTTGAGCAGTTCAGAAGGTATCACGTCCTTACCCCTATGACCTTGTCCTTTCACCACTTGACCTGGCTGACCTAATTAGTTCATCAACTCTCCATACTGTATTATTTACAAATGTTTGGTCGAATTTCATCGAAGAGTTCAAGATATATTGTGTCCACACTCGTGAGCTTGACCTTTGACCCTTTGACTTTGCAGACCTAGCCAGCTCACGGTTCTGTCATACTGTATTATTAGCAAAAGTTTGGTGGAAATCCATTGAGGGGTTCAGGAGATATTGCACCCATGGGGACAAACTAAGTAGACTGACCTTGACCTTTGACCCCTTGACCTTGCTGACCTAATCATTTCATCGTCCCTTAATACTGTGTCACTGACAAACGTTTGGTTGAAATACGTTGAGAGGTTTAGTCACAGGGATAAACTAAGTTAGCCCCATTGACCTTGACCTTTGACCCCTTGACCTAGCAGGCCTAATCCATTCATCATCTCCTAATAATTCATCGCTGACAAAAGTTTGGTGGAAATCCATCCATGGGTTCAGTATATAGCGCACGCAGAAAAGTGCTGCGGATACACAGACCTAAGCATGAACGGATGGACAGACCAATCATTTAATGCCTCCTCCACCATAGGTGGGTGAAGGCATATAATTTTGGTGAAATTGTATCTCCCTGGTGCATCTTATTCTTTTCTGTGTCTTTAACCCCTTAACCGCGGGGCATCACTTTTGTGACGCTCGGGAGCAAGGGATCATACTGCGAGGCGTCACTTTTGTGATTCTATGTTATTTTGAATTCGCCCGGGCTTTCAAGTGGTGGCTTGTATCATCTATCAGTACTACCAGTGTCCAGCTATACTCAGTTATGCTAATGTCATCTGCACTCCCATTCACTGTTGACAATTTAGCCATTTTTTCCCCTGTCCTTGACTCACTTCCTTACCTCCCCTCCATTATCCTCTCCTCCTGCCTGTCCAGCTGCACTGCGCTACACAAATCCTGGACGGATGTTTCCACTCTTTTTATCCATTGAAATGTGCCCTATGCCCTATTCTTATACATAATAATATATAAAAGAAAGAGAAAAGGTAATTGATATTGCCATACACCTGGAATTGGTTAATTATCACCTGGCAACACCCCACGTGCACTCGTTCGCTAATTTTCCCTGTTTATTTACTTTTGAAATATGCCGTATGACCTATTCTCATAACAAAAATAAATATAAGAAGGAAGGGAGAAGCCTTAGTGATATTTACATTCACCTGGAACTACCTAATTTATTATGTATTGTCTAGATTTCCTGCCAATCATTTTATAACATACAAATTAGCAGCTGCCACCACGCTTACATTGTCAACCCTTCCCTGCCCCTAGGCCACATCATTCAGTTTACAGTCGTCTTTCAAGGTGAAACCATGTCCAATTCGCGCCTGTCCTTAGCCCCCGGCAAAGGGTCCTGTGACCTCTACTCCTACTAAACCTCATGTGGGAAGGGGTAAAGGGCTAAGTGACTCTGCTGTGGAACGTGAACTGGCTAATTTATCAATGATAATCATGGACAGTGACTATGATCTTTCTGGTGACTCTAAAATAATGCAAGTGGAAATGTAAATAATATGTAAATAGCAAGTGAAAGCAATGAATGTAAACATAAATGAACAGTAGAAAATAGTTTTATAAGTTACTGCACGTGACAGTGCATAACATAGTGCAAATAAAATAGAAATGTAAATAATGTAAATGAAATAGAGAATGTAAATAGAAATGTAAATAGTTAGTAATATAAGAATACAAGTATAAATACCTGGAGTAATGAAAGTGAAAGTGAATGCTTTGCTCTAGCGTGTATAAACTCTTGGAGAAGTGAAAGTGAAAACTTTCGCTCTCTACGCTAGTTTACTGAGTGAGAGAGTGTATACCTGGAGTGAAAATAAACTACTAGTACTGAAAGAAACTTATGGATAAATACTGTATATAAAAATAAGTGTAATAAAGTACTAGGAATATAAAGTGTGTGCTTATAAATAATAAATGACAGCTCCGCCTCAGAATACCATCGGGAAACAAGCGTGGGTGGAAAGCTCGTATGCATTCGTAATTTATGTTGCTTTCACAGTGTTTTTTTTTTAATGTGGATTCCAAACTACTTGATTTCATAGAATAGTGTTTGTAGTTATAGTATCAGGCAGTGGTCATAGTATCAGGCAGTGGTCACCATATTACGGGGTATCGGGAAGTGTAAAGTGGAGACTTTGTTACCCAACTTCTTAAGTCTCCACAAGTCCTACAGTAGTCGACGAAGGCTCAACAAACATCCCAAGAGAAAGCTGAATGCATGTGCCATAGGCTTTTATAATATTCTTGGACTAATAGCTGATTTTTGGCAAATATTTTTAAAAAGTCAGTCGGAGAGCGATTATCTCCGCGGGATGCACACAGCACATTTCCGACACCTCGCGGTTAAGGGGTTAAGTAACCTAACTGTAGTTCCGCCTTTATGTCTCCGCTCACCTTTGGTAGAGGAGGCATTAAGTCATTGGTCTGTCTGTCCATGTGTGAATAGGTGCATGCATGCATGCTTGCGTCCGTGACACTTTTCCTTGGCGCAATATCTCCTGAACTCACTGATGGATTTTAACCAATCTTTTGTCAGTGATGCGGTATGAAGAGATGAACTTATTAAGTCAACTTAGATAGTCAGGGTACGGATGGCAGCACAGAGGTCCTCCCAGTCGCCATCACGCAACCGTGTTGGCAGTCACCATCAGCGAAGAATGCAGGTGTGGCCTTATTCTTCACCAATATCCGAGGTCTCAGCACCAACCTCAGTTCGGTTCATTTTTTCCTACATTCCATATCCCCTCTGGCCTTGTTCCTCACAGAACCACATATCTCTGCCTCTATCGAAATATCCCTATTTTGTTTTCCTGGATAACATATTACAAACTTCAGTAACAAGGGCGGGACCTGTTGTTATAACAGATCTGAATATGCGGTTGGCACTGTTTTAAACTTCAACGAATTCGATTACTCACTGTACAAACTATATTATCTAAATATTACCAAATAACTGTATAGTCTATCACTCCCCCAGTGTCCCTTCAGAACCCAGTGTATTTGACTCCATATCCTCACAGTTGAGTAACCTTAACCTTGCTCTTGGCACCGAAATTACCATTTGGGGTGACTTTGACGTACACCCGGGGAAAGTTCCGTCTTATACACCAGCCTGCCAGTTCGGACCTTTATACATGAGACAACGACTAGTGAAGCAGTAGCCAGACACTCAAATGTCTGGTACCACTGTGTGGGAGGGGAGAGGTTAAGGGAGGAGGAAAGCATGGGGGAGCTGATGGTTCCTACCCCTCCCTCTTCCATCCCCATCCTTCTCACACAGTTACCAGATAAATGAATATTGGCTACTGTACCGCTTAACACTTGTCTCACATTTACTATTTCGAAGTGATGAGCAATTGTATAACGCGAAACTTTCCCCGGCTGTACATAACGTTGAATGGTTATTGCATTCTGCCAGGACTGATGCTGCTGCTCTAGAGTGCAAGATGTTTGCAGAATCATTTAATCTCACAGTTGGTAAAGCAACCAACCAGAATACCAGATAATCCTGCCCATAATTCCCATCTCTTTGATCTATTCAGATCAATACAGGATAGAAGTACTGTCACCACTTCGATCCTCTGACCACGATCTCATCAAAGCCTCATTAGTTAGCCCCCCCAAACAGCGTTGCCAGATGTACGATAAAATTACCGTACATATACGATAATTTGGCAGTATGTATGTGTACGACACCATGCATACGATAATGCAATAATTTATGTATTTGTCCAATATATCTTTCAAATAATGAGATATTTAAGTCTTTGTAGGATTTTAATTAACCCGTCACGTCCCGAAGTTTTCCGCACCTCCGACATCCCCCAGTCCCGAGGTATTTTCGATTTTTTTTTTTTTTGCTAAAACCTTCGCTTTTGGTGAGAAACATCGAAAATTCATAGAGAAATCGCTCACCTGAGGTTTAAAGTGCCCAATCCAGGTAGGAGTTCCTCCTTACCTGAGTGGGTTTTCTAACATGCTGGCACCAAAGAAAACGAGTTCTATGGGAGGGTAACTATTTTATCCACTCATAAACGGTATTTATTTATTTACTTGGTACGAATGTATATGTAGTATGACAGTATATTGGTTTTCAAGCAGTAATAAAGGCATTATAAGCATTGTTTCACTCACTAACTAATCACCATACCTGACCTATTTTTGCCACACTACCTGATCATTATTTCTGGCTGTTTCTTCTTCTAATGCTATGTAAACATTGTCCTCCACATTGTCATCGATTGGGGAATCTCTCTGGCCCTGAATAAATTTACTAGCCAGGTCACTGGTAACAGGTCCTTTGCCAAGACAATGTCATGAGGGGGGGAGGGGGGAGGTTATGCAGTGTAAGGCATTGTCCCTGCTTGGTATCTTGTACAGGAATAGAGGAAGGTGTCCGGTGTATACATACGAAAAATCACGTGCGAAAAATCAAATGTGTGCAAATTAGGGACCTTGCAATTGCACGACGTACCAGTACGTCGCCGGGACGGGCAAATGCAAATCGTTGCAACGTACTCATACGTCGACGGGATGGGGCGGGTTAAATGACTTACTTATGTAACATTTCATAAACATATGACCTGAGATGAGGAAACTTCCGAACATGCCGAGTACTACAGACAAACTCACGTGTCGAGTTCCTGTCCGTGTGTGTTACTTTCTGTGTGAGCGTCATAGGTCTACCCCTGTTTAGTGTTCAGTTCCCATTGGCCTTCGGCTGGTGGGAGCACTGGGCTCCATGAGTGGTGTCTATAAGGGCTGATTTATCATGCCTGATTCGAGTGGGGGCTTAAAATATTTATTAGCTTCCAGTGACTTCTGGTCTTCTCCATTACCTCACTGTGCACTCACCTTCACTCGTCATTTTTGAAGTTTGTTTCCCTTTTGAAGGTAATGACTTGTTCTCTAGTCAACGGCTTTGTGTGTGTGTGTGTGTGTGTGTGTGTGTGTGTGTGTGTGTGTGTGTGTGTGTGGCGATATGCTCTCGAGTGTTTTGGCAGGCCTAAAATATGCAATTGTTTATTTATTTTATGTATGTGAAAGAAAGACTAAGTTGCATAAAATGAATACTACCAGTATGCAAGTATAGTTACTCAAGATGGGTTAGCCTCTGCCTTAAGTTGCAGGCTAAGCATAGGTCATTAGCTTATTTGATTCAGACATTAAGTAAAGTTATCCTTAAGTACCCAGTGTGCACAATTTTCATGTGCATATGTAGTAGTAATGCAGCCAGACGGAATAAATTTGGCGGAAAAGGCTTTAATTCAATGCGTACAATAACTGATTAAAGAACCATAATTTTAACATGCCTTGTACGACAATATGGGCTTGGGCATCTGGCAACGCTGCCCCCAAACCTCCCGATTCTGAACCTGTTAGGGTGACCCGATGGCATTTTGTTAGAGCAAACTGGGATAGATTTTAAAATTATCTTGCCAACATTCCATGGCAGTTTTTCTTCTCTAGTGATGTCAATTTTACCCTGTCCCACATTAATGGCGTAATACTAGCTGGTATGGCTTTATTCATACCAAGTCAACAGTTCACTAAAAGATCGAACTCTCCAAAGTGGTTTGATAGCAACTGAGCCAGAACAACGGCCCAAAGTCATTAGCATATAATTCTTAGTTTAAAAAAAATCTGAATCACTCTGTCAAACTGAAATTGCTAGAAGCCATGCAAGAGCTGTAACAAATCTCGCTAAATCAAACTTTCTTCAATACCAAGCATCAAAACTATTTAAGAAACATAATAACAATAGATTATTCTGATCAACTCTCAATTTTTTCAGTAATAACTTTAACATGTTATCATCCATTCCCCCACTAAAATCGTCAGATGGAAACATTACAAATGACCCACGTGGGAAAGCGAATATCTTTGCCAGTACTTTTGCCAGAAATTCTACCATGGAAGAAGTCAGCCAGAACGTCTCAGTGCTAAAACTTGACTCTCCCTAAGTTGTTCCACTTAAAATACAGACAAGATACGTAAAATCCATCCTAGACAGTTTACCAGCCAACAAAGCTCCAGGCCCAGATGGGATGTCACGGGGGGATGTAAAATCAAAAATTAAATTCTGATATTAATCGAAGGTAAACACAAAGAATTGACTTGTGAAATCAAGTAGTAAGTTTTACTTTATGGTGGCTTACTTCACCAATTCTCTAAAGACGAGAATTTTATAAACTTTCTCTACAGTACACAGCAGAGACTATCTACTCACGAATGCTGTATCATTAGTACTGTTAGCCTCACTCGCAGGCCATCTCTCGTTGTGGCAAGACCTCCTGGCAGGACCAGCTCTCCGCAGCAGCCGTATCAGCTGAGGGACGGGCCCGTCGTTTCTATCTGAGGGAGTGCCCTGGTCTGCCCACCAGGAGGTTGAGGCTCCTCCGCCCTAGAATACACGGCCGACGACCCTCCCTCTGCTATGACCTGGACCGGGACTGTGCCATCTGTGACGACCAGAACCTGGTCTCCCCTCTGTGCTTCCACCTGCTGCTGCTGGAGAGCTGGGAGAGTCTTTTTCGCCTTTTCCATCAGGGGCGTGGGGGTTGAGGGCAGCGTCGGGGCGGCTTCCACCTGAGCTAGTCGGCGCCCCCTCCATCGGCGCCGCGCTGTCTACAAGGCTCTCGTCCCGCCCTGCCCTGCCCTCGTTTAGACCAAAGTGCAGCCGGCCTCACCAACTACCATCAAGCCCCGCCCTGCCTCGTCGATCATCGGGCAGCAGATCTCACCACCAACCATAGCACCTTCCCCTGCCTCTGCTGCCTTTCCCTCGTTCGCCAGTTTGCTGTCACTGCTATGCTTTAATTCGAGAGCTTATTCCTGCATTTTTCCCCTGATGGGCTCTCAGTTTGCCCGTGTCCCACCAGGTGTGGGCGAATATCAACAAACAAACAATGTTTGCCTCTGAGAAAGTGTGATCTTTACCCCCTGACAATCAATAATTAATAATAATAATGAACAAGTTCTTGCTGATGCTTAACTCCTGGCTGGCACAACGGATTTAAGTTTTGATACAAAAGAACTGGCCTAAATACCGGTTGTGATTAATATAAGAAGTTTGTGCTAACTGGGTGTAGCAAACTAAATTAAGCTCAATATGGAGACATTAAACACCACTAAAGTTCACTGTCTTTACTTTCCAAGTAATTCCACTTAATTCTTTCCAACTTCACTGTTCTCACAAGCACTGGAGCTATACACACTTTATGAACTGTTATTACACTTAATGCTCAACACTTCAATGTTTTCTCAACTTCCAATGATATACAAACTTCAATAACCCATCACTGTTTGCCATTGTTTTCACAAGTACCAAAAATATACAATCTTCACAGACAGTAATTACACTTAATGCTTGCAAAACAACTCTCCACAAATTGCACCAAAACCGACTGCACTTCACTCGCACTGAACCGAAACCCGACTAAAAACTCAAAACAGTCTCTACCCCATCCTTATATAAGCTTGCATTACTCTCGAAACTTCTACTTCTCCAACATTCTAGGACATACTGTCTTGCATCAGCCCCTAGCAACAACAGTTACCAACTACTAGACATCAAAACATGCTAGAGTTGTCTCACATTACATAACACTCTAAATCATTTACCATACGAACTTAAACAATTTAACAAGCAATCACTTAAATAAAACATTATAAAGAAAAAGAGCACAAAAATAAATTAATGTTTAACTTACGAAATAACTAAGCTCACAAACAGCAGACAAACTGGCAACTCTGATGACTCGTACCGGAACTTACAGTACCAGAAACGTCTCGAAGGTACGAGACTACCTAACTGGCAAATCTCCCTTCATAATAATATTTTTTTCTTCGTTGTTTCTATTTTTGTTTAACTGGATTCCTATACGTGCGGTACTCGTCACCAAACGTCAGAGGCTTTTTAGTAAACTTGTTATACAATATATGTCAATTTTTAATAAATATTATCAACTCATCAGTCACCCATGGTTTTAAAACCGCTTTTTGTTTGATCACTATCGTCTTCCAAGGAAAACAAACGTCCAGAACACCTTGGAGACAGTTTGAAAAATCTTCATAATCTTCGTTTACATCATTGGGTGTATTTGGATATGTTTTATGGTTTCATCCATAGCCAAACACAAATCGTCATCATTACTGTAGTATGTTTATAATTTCTAAATGTGAGTTTGACTTGATTATTTCCCGTATTATTCATTGATTTAACACTTATAAATGGTACGAAATGATGAGATATATCTGACAGTAGAAAACCGATGTATACCTCTGCTTCAATATCGCTGCACCAGATATGGTCAATTAACGAAGCACTTGAGACTTCAGCTTTTGTCTGCTTGTTTATACACCGATGAAAACAGTGACTATAAAACAATTTTACTAAAACAATTTTACTGTTGTCAATTTTGAGCAAACCTACGTTAAAATCACCCATGATATAGCAAGTGTTTTCAGCTGATTTAATATTACTTAATAATTCTGAAAGGAAATTAATGAATGTATCTCTGTCTGAGTTTGGTCTTCTGTAAACAGTGCTAACAAAACTGGTACTTTTACTTCTTTTATGTTCACTGAAGACGGATTCTGAGGAGTTATTTGCTACACACTTTTGGAATAAGTAGACATTGATAATCGTTGCTCACATACATGGTAACATCACCTCTTTGTCTGTTCCTATTATTAGTATATAATTTGTACCCTGCAATAGAATACAAATGCCCGATAACTAGGGTCAGTCTCATTTCAATAAAAACAATGATCTGTACATTATTCAGAACAGATGATAAGTGGT
This sequence comes from Coenobita brevimanus, assembly GCF_032717465.1. NCBI lineage: Eukaryota > Metazoa > Arthropoda > Malacostraca > Decapoda > Coenobitidae > Coenobita > Coenobita brevimanus. Next base: position 36,315,867 of record NC_137044.1, read on the forward strand.
TTGCCATGAATTTTTCTAAATCACCTCACTCACAAACATTCTCCTCCTTAGTGTCACTCCCCATCCTCTCCACATGGCTAAATCACCAAAGTGTATTTCTTCTAACACTTTCTATCATATCCACATGTAACTCCACAAGCTCCTCTGAAATAACTCATTTTCACTGCTCTCGCTCTTGACTTTGTCCTTCCAACGAGGTACAAGCTTCACATCCATACATTAGTGTTGGTAAAACAATACTTTCATGAAACGACCAGTTTGCTTCCATGCCTACTTCCCCGTTTCTTATCACTGTTTTTAAAGAACCAGAAACCTTTCTTCCCTGTTGCATCCTTTCAAGGACTTCATCCTCCAAACTTCCATCCTTACTCATCACACTACCCAAGTACTTAACTGCACTCACATTTTCCATTTCCTCATCATCCAGCCTCACTGTATATTCAGTGACTTCATCTCTCTCAAATACCATAACCTTACTCCTCCTTACATTCACCTTTAGATTCCGTTTCTTAAAATCTCTCCCAAACTCATTCACTAAGCCTTCCAGTTCCCCTTAGTCAAAAAATATCATATCATGTGCAGCCAACAGCACAGGAAGTTTCCAAAAGCTGCCCTCTTTATTTAGGGCCGCTCCAACATCCACTACCCTACCTTGTACTTCTGTTATAACCCCATCCATATACAGATGGAACAGTTATGCATATATGATACATCTCTGTTTGAATCCAACTTCAGCTAGAAAAATTTACTCAGTTCACTGTCCACACTGCAGCCTTGGCACCCTCATACATTCTCTTCACGGCATTCAACAACTTACCCTGTACTCCATGTATACTTAATATTTCCCATATCCCTTGTCTATCCACTCTGTCATATGCTTTGTCTAAATCCATGAAGACTACTTACGAGTTCTTTCCCTTCTCTAGAAACTTTTCAACTATATGCCTATGGATGAATATCTGACTACACAACCTCCTCCCTTCCTAAAACCTCCCTGTCTTCTGCAACTAATTTCTCTGTTATTTCCCTAATTCTGTCAATAAATATCGTACTTTTACTAATACAATAAGAAGACGAATGTCCCTATGATTCCCACACACTTCTTTCTCCTTTTTTCCTTTGTACATGGGAATAATTATACCTGACTTCCAATCGTCCGGGACTCAAGCTTCCTCCCAGGCCAATCTGCACATCTCCTATATCCTTTTTTCCACAATCTCTCCCCCATACTTCAGCATAACACCACACACTCAAGTCTTGGGGCTTTTCCTACTCTGATTTTCTTCATTGCTTCCACTACTTCCATCCTACTGATCTCTTCCTCCTTTCTCACCTCCCCCCTTCTCTCAGCCATTCCCCAGCCACTTATACTCGCATTACTTTCATTCTCTACATTTAACAGTTTCTTATATTGATCTCTCCATCTGCTCATTTTTTCTCCCTTTTCCACCATTAATCTGCCATTTTTATCTTTCACTCCTCTCTTAACTTCCCTATCACCCTGTCTAACTCTCATTACTTTCTTCCAGAACATTTTCTTACATTTCCTCCACTTTACACTCAAATTCCTTCCAAAATCCTCATCCACTCTCTTCTTACTCTCTCTTTCTCTCTGTATATAACTCACTCTACCATCTCTCAACTGTCTCCATGACTCTGCTTCCCATCCACCCACTATATGCTTTCCACTGCACCACAGCTTATGTCACCTCTTCATTCCACCATGCTGTTCCTTTCACCCCCTTACGTCTTCTCCTCATCCCATGCACCACCTCACATGCTGCATAAATTTCTCCTCTGAATATCTTGCACACTCCTTCAACCTCCCCCGTCTGCCGCAAATCATATTTACCCAATCGCTCCTCCACTTCTATCCTATATTCTGGATTTTTTTTTTTTTAATCCTCTTGCCGCCTTTTACCCTTGTTGCTTGGACTGCTTCCACCTGTCCTTCCCTCCTTCTATTCCTCCATCGCATTTGAACCTTAGCTTTCACCACCGCTAAGTACTTCTGGCAAATATAAACGAACTTGATCTATTTTCGAAGGTCATATACCCATTTTTGTGCAAAAAAATCATAAATGATAATAATATATCTCAAAAACTAATTGAGATAGACATGTTTGTTTTACAATCCTATGATGAAAATGTTTAATGAGAATTTTGGCTGAATATTTTGCCATTTATTTTTGTGGAAAGTACCGAATTCATATCTGCTCAGTGTTTTCGTTATAACACGTTTTACAGAAAACCACAAAACTGTAAGGCTTACACTAAAATAGCTGTAGTCCCTTTCATTATCTGAAAGGAATACGATTACAGTTAAGCATACAGTTGGCCAGTTATTGAGACAAACGCAAAATGTGCATATGCTTATAAAGACATTCAATAACATTACGGTTATGGCGAAGCTTCCTTATCGTGGCTACACAATATGTAAACAGGCAACTAATTATTATTTTTTCTTTGCAGTTTTTTCTTTGATCTTGATAGTATTTTACGTGAAGGTACCCTAGTGTAACCCAAGTACTTCAGCCAAATATAAATGACCTTGACCTTTTTGTGAAGGTCATATACTCATTTTGGTGCAAAAATTGCATAATTGAGATTGAAATTTCTCACAGACTAATTAATGTACAGCTATGTGGTTGAGAATCCTATGATAAAAAAAAGTTTGCTGAGAATTTTGGCTGCATATTTTGCCATTTAGCCTACTGGAAAGTACCAAGTTCAAATCATTTTTTTTTTTTGGTCACACATTTTAGACAAAACCACAAGAGCCAAAAAGCTGTAACTTTATAGAAATACAGCTGTGGTCCATCTTATTATCTGAAAGGAACATGGTTACAGTTAAGCACACAGTTTGTTATTGAGACAAATGTACAATGTACCCATGCATTCCTCCACACCTTTGTCTTCAGATCTTGTTGATATTACCTTAGGTTATTATAAGTACATGTTCCAAATATGAATGACTAACTACTTTGAAAGGTGAAAGACTTTTTACGATGCCAAAATTCATATCTTATATACCCTTAACCCCTAATGACCACTTATGGCTATCGAACGACAGTTACGGAAAAAGTCGCATGTCCTATGGCTGTCGATGGTACAAAGGCTTCTAAAAACTGGTGGTAGGCAGCACTGCTTCTATTATGATGTATCTGGGACCTGGCTAATGGAAACTAAGAGATCAGGTGGTCGGAAGCATGATCCGGCCCCCTCCCTGGGTGTGGGTAACCCTCCACCCTTCTCAGGCCATCTCTCCACCTCCTTTTCTCCCATTGGATCCTACTTTTTGTGTCCCCTCCCACCCACACTACCCCCATACCTCCTCTAGACCATATTGGGTGTGTGTGGCAGACATATTCCCTCCCTGTTCCTCCCTCCTAAAGCTCCCCCCCACACTCTCTCCACCTCCCTGTTCCCCCTTCTTTGTCCAAGACGCCGTTCTCGCTCATAGTGAAGCGTGACTTTCGTTTTCTTTTTCTTTTGATGATCGATTGTGCAGTAACCATTTGACATATGAGAGTGAAATATACATTTTCTGGTGTTCAAAATCAAGATCTTCAAATTTACTTCAGTGGATTTTTTTTTCCTCTCAATACATGAGGGGTAAAAATTTTGATTTTGACATTCTTTGGTATTGTCGTAACTGGGAGTCATATGAGAGTGAAACATACATTTTCAGGTGTGTAAATTGAAGCCCTTTAAACAGGTAAGAAAAAATAATACCCTGGTGAAAGTTTAAAAATTGGACCCTTTTTGCAGATCATGGGACAGGGGGCTGGGAGTTTCTTGGTCGCAGCAACTTAAAAAGTAAAGAGGTAACTATTTATCATTATTATTATGATTAGTATTATTATCATTATTATTATTATTATTATTATTATTATTATTATTATTCCATTACTTTTCGCATCCGATTTTCTTTATACTTATTGAAGATGTATTCCACCATGACACTTTTACTCTGAGACAGTTTCAGCGACCGTGACCTACTTTTCAAGGTCACGGGTCCAAAAATGTTAAAAAATAATTGGTTTGAATGGCAGTTTACTCCTGAATCATTAAAGCTACATGTACACTAGCTCCAGATATTCTTGGTGCAGGGTGTGATCGACCACTACCGAAAAGATACGTTCAACTTGCGATATATCGGAAGTGTTTGTCAATATGTGGGCACCATATTATATATCGTTTCGTTTTTTCGTTTCGTTTTTAAAGACTCCAACATGCTTGCATGCGTCGGCCTTGGTCACCGAATGGCGGCTCTCCACGCTGCACAAACCATTGCAGCCTCCCTGTTCAGTCCCTTAACCCTGAGGTCACACTTAATGACCTCGTCCCATGTCTTTCTCAGTCTACCCCTCGTAACCCCACCTCCAATATTAACACTTCTCACCTTCCTCACCCAGCTATCATCCCCCATCCTCTACACATGCCCAAACCACCTCAATCTACCTCTCCTCATCACAACACCAATACATTCCAGTCCCATCCTACCTCTCAACTCATCCATTTTGAACCCAGCCCCCACAGACCTTCGATGCAGGAACGCACTACACATCCACCTAATCATTGTCATTTCTGTACATCTGAGCAGGCAAATATCCTCCTCCTTCACTGCCCAGGTCTCACTACCATACAGCATTACACTCCTAACACATGCTGCATACAAAGACCCCTTAGCACGTAGGGAGAGTCCTCTCAATGTCAGGAGAGGCAAGAGCTCCCTGAACTTCTTCCAACCACTTCTCACCCTAGCCACAGAGCTAGCTCCAGCCCCACCTCCTGCACTCAACATGTCTCCCAAATAACAAAACTCTTCCACACACTCAAGAGATTCACCAGCAAGTTCATTTCTTTCACGTCTGACAATCTCCAACTGCTCTCCCCGACACGCCATGCACATAAAATCAGGATTATCTCGCAGTCTACCTCTGATACCACTACATCTCTTATGCAGCCATTTATCACAAACACCGCACAAGATGGAATTACTTCCCACGCCCTTGTGGCAAACTACACATGGCCACTCTCCCTCGTCTTTGAAAGTACCGCCACCAGCCCTAGATATCATCACTGTGTTATCTGCATTTACCCTTAAGCCCTTGTGCCCCATACCATCTCTCCATTTCCTAAACCTTTCCCCCACCTCCCTTTCATTCTCTGCAATCAACACCAAATCATCAGCATACAACAACTCCCACAGGAGTCCGTTTCTAAAGTCACGTGAAAGGGCTTCAAATACCATGATAAACAACATGGGACTCAAGACTGACCCCTGATGCACATCAACATTCACGGAAAACCCACCACTCAAATCTCCATTCACTTACCTGGGTGTGAGCACCCACATACATAGCCATAACCACCCTAACCAGCCACTCCTCCAAGCCAAGCTTTCTCATTGCCCACTTCACCACCTCTCCAGGGACTCTGTCAAAGGCCTTTTCCAAATCAACAAAACTAAAATAAAGATCCCTTCTCCTACCATTATATTTTTCCTGAAGCTGTCGAACAATGAATATGGCATCAGTGGTCCCCCTACCAGGCATAAACCCAAACTGCATCTCAACAGCATATATATATAAATATATATATATATATATATATATATATATATATATATATATATATATAAATACAGATGTGTGGAATGAGTACAACAAAATGTATGTCCATTCATAAACGCTGGCAACTCAGCAGGAGTACAGGGGCTGCCAAGCTGCGGCCGGATCAACTGGCACACTGCAATACTTATCGTCGCAGGTCTGAAAATGTTCACACTAGAGGATGCACCAACACTTTCTGGAGCTAGGGTGCCTAAATGAGGCACCTCTTGGCCCCTGGAAGCTTTGCCTCATCATTGACCATTTCTTTATAGTTGTAGGTGGCTGTTTGGCCCACGGTTTTTGAATTATTACAAAAAAGTAAGGTCCTTCGATTATCCAAAGGCATGTCTGGGAAGCCAAAGGCATGTCTGGACAATATCCCCCCTTTAATACCAAGACCCTACCTATACCCAACCTCCAACTTATACCCCACCTATTATATAGTACCTCTGCTTACTTTGGCAATGTTCTCCTGTCATTCAGGCATATTTAGACATCGAGGCACTCATAGAAATATCGAAAATGATTTTTTTTACACCAAGAAAATAAGGAAAGAAAAAACACTGAAAACCAAAAAACACTACCTATACACTACTGAATGTACTGTACAGTACCCCTCCTAATTTTGGCAGTGTTTTCCGGTTATTCTGCCACATTTAGATATCAGAACACACCTACTATAGAAAATAACTTTTAATGCCAAGAAAACCATGAAAAAAAATTCTATCTATCTATAGCCCGACGCCCTAATCCCGCAAAGGGTGGCCGCAGACAAAACGCCTCCAAGTCACTCTGTCACCCACCATTTGACTCCCCTCTCCCCAACTCACCCCCCCCTCCCTAATATACCTCTCAACTCCATCCCTCCACCTCATCCTCGGTCTACCCCTCCCTCTCCCTTCCTCCACCTCACCTACATACACCCTCTTAGTCAGTCTTTCATTCTCCATTCTCTCCACATGTCCAAACCACCTCAGTGTATTTCTCCTAATCTTTTCAACCACATCCACATCTACCCCACAACGTTCCTTCACTTCTTCATTCGTCAACCTGTCCCTCCACGTCACTCCACATGCTCCTCTCAAGTAACTCATTTCCACTGCTCTCACTCTTGACTTGTTCCCCTCTTGCAAGGTCCACGCCTCGCTTCCATACGTCAGGGTAGGGATCACAATACCATCATGCAGTGACTTCTTAACTTCCATACTCACCTCCCTATTTCTCATCACTGCTTTCAGTGTACCAACAACCTTTCTTGCCTGCTGTACCCTTTCACGTACTTCATCCCCCAAAGTTCCATCCTTACTCATCACACTACCCAAGTACTTGAATGCACTCACATTCTCCATATCCTCACCATCCAACCTCACTGCACACTCTGTGACTTCATTCCTCTCAAACACCATAACTTTACTTTTGTTTACATTAACTTTCAGCTTCCTCCTCCTACACACTGTCCCAAATTCATTCACCAAACCTTGAAGCTCCCATTCATCTTCACTCAACAATACTGTATCATCAGCAAACAGCAACACCGCAAGCTTCCAAATCTCACCCTTATTCATTAGGGCCACCCCCACATCCACTGCCTTACCTTGCACCTCCTTTACAACCCCATCCATATATATATTAAACAGCCATGGAGACATCACACACCCCTGTTTCAGTCCCACATTGAGATCAAAGAACTCACTCAGCTCACCATCCACTCGCACCGTAGCCCTAGCTCCCTCGTACATACTCTTCACAGCACTCAACAATTTCCCCTCCACTCCATATATTCTTAATACCTTCCACATACCTTGCCTATCTATTCTGTCATAAGCTTTCTCCAAGTCCATGAAGGCAGCATACACTTTCCTTCCCTTCTCTAGATACTTCTCCACTAAACATCTTAGAACAAATATCTGATCTACACACCCTTTTCCCTTCCTAAATCCCAATTGTTCTTCTCCAACTAGCTCCTCTGTCATATGCCTAACCCTATCAATGAGTATTCTACCATATATTTTACCAGTCACACTAAGAAGGCAAATACCCCTATGGTTACCACATACTTCTCTCTCCCCTTTTCCTTTGTACAGAGGAACAATTATACCTGATTTCCAGTCCTCTGGAACCCTTCCCTCTTCCCAAGCCAATCTACACAACTTCCATATCCACTCCACAACAATCTCACCCCCATACCTAAGCATTTCACCACACACTCCATCAATTCCTGGGGTCTTTCCCAGCTTAATTTTCTTCATCGCTTCCACTACTTCCGACCTACTGATCTCTTCCTCCCTCCTATCATCTCTTCTTCTGCCAGCCATTCCCCAACCACTTATACTCACACTGCTCTCACTCTCTACATTCAACAAATCCTCAAAGTGCTCCTTCCATCTCCTCAATTTCTCTCTCTTCTCCACCAACAATCTATTATTCCTATCATTCACTCCCCTACTATTTCCCCTTTCACACTGCCTTACTTTCTTTACCTCCTTCCAAAACAATTCTTACTCTCTCCATTTCACACTCAGATTCCTCCCAAACTCTTCATCCACTTTCTTCTTACTCTCCTTCACCAGTCTCTTAACCTCCCTTCTCCTGCTCACATATACCTCTCTCTTCTCTCTCTCATCTTCTCCCCTACCTCTACTCGCCAACCATTCACCATATGCCTTCTTCTTTTGTTCCACAGCTCGTTTCACCTCATCATTCCACCATGCTGTCCCTTGCACACCCTTGCATCTCCTCCTCACTCCACAAACCGCCTCACACGCTCCGCTTATCTCTTCCGTGAATATCTTACATACGTCTTCCACCCCTTCCATCTGCTCTAGCTCATACCTTCCCAATCTTTCTTCCACTATGCTCTTATACTCTGTCCTTTTCTCACTAAGTTGAAAACTAAAAAAAACATCCTATTTATACACTCCTCAATGTACAGTACTCATCCCAATTTTAGCACTGTTTTCCAATCATTCTGCCATATTTAGGCATCAAAACACACATAGGAATATCCTAAACAAATTTTAACACCAAGAAAACCATGCAAAAAAATTAAAAACCTCATAACATCCTTCCTATTCACTACTGTAAGTGCAGTATCCTTCCTAATTTTGGTACTGTTTTCAGGTCAAACTGCCATATTTTGACATCAAAACACACATGGGAATATCCAGAATAATTTTAAGCAACAAGAAAATTATGAAAAAAGAACTAAAGTTCCCTGCCCAAAAAACATTTGATTGGGGTACTTACTACCCAGTGCACCGCAAAGATGTTTCGTTACCCACACACCTCCATGTATACAATTTACTAATAGACAGGTATTGCCAGCTTCGTACATTACTTTCAGTGCTACTAATATTCCCATCTCTAAAAGTATTGAAATTCTCGGCATCTCACTTAACAATGCCCTCAGTTGGACCTCTCATGTTAGATCACTTGCTAAAACTGCCTCAGAGAAACATGGATTATTGTACAGAGTCCGTAACTTCTTCGCTGACGAGCAGTTAACTATAATTTATAACAGTCATGTGCGCTCTCAGATTGAATATTGCTCACCCTTTTGGAATGGATGTGGAGAGGTTGCATTAAAACAACTGGATAAAATTCAGAACAAAGCTGTTAGAATTATTAACAACCTGCCATTACAACTAAACTTCCTCCCCTACAAGTAAGAAGGAATGTTGCCTCCCTTGCATTATTTTACATATATTTTTATGGCAAATGCTCAGACGAAGTTGCGTCCATGGTGTCACCTCTTCATGCCTTCCCTTGTGCTACATGGGCATCTGGTAGCGCTTATGACTGGAATGTCACTCAGCCATATTGCAGAACTTCTGCCTATCAGAATTCTTTCATTCCCCGAACTGCATCTCTCTGGAACATGCTTCCCCAGGGTTTTTTCCCTCCAAACTTCAACCCACAGCTGTTCAAGTCTAACTGTTACAGACATTTTATGAACAGAGGACACCAGTAATCTGGTGTATGGATTATTATTATTTTTTTTTTTTCAACAACAAGTATGTAAACATCACTCGCCGTGCTCTTGAGCTCTAAAAATCTTATTGTCAAGAATGTCAAAAGAAACGCAAACGCCCAAGGGCTAAAGGTGTGATGGTACATCCCAT
>NC_137044.1:36328105-36425605 GCF_032717465.1 Coenobita brevimanus
GTTTTGTCAAAATAAAAAAGAAATTACGCACTGGCTACTTTTCCAGTGCTAACCCCGCATCAGAGCTGGGCGACGGAAGCGAACCTAGTGGCAGATTTCTGAAATAGGATCTGGTGAAGTGTCTAATTGTACTGTACCATGACTTATGCCCATAAATTAAAATTGGTCTAACCATGGACTTGTAAATTTTCACTTTCGTATGTACCGAAAGCATATTATTATTCAAAACATATTTCAACATTCCAACAGCTCGCCAAGCCTGTCTAATCCTCTCCTCAATTTCATTGTTTAATGATCCATTAGATGATACAATCGTTCCCAGATATTTAAAGTTTTCTACATTCTTCACCACATTATTCCCAATTACACAATCGATTTGGTTCTCCACGTTCATATTAATAATTTCCGTCTTTCCACAATTTACTACCAATCCCACTTTTTCTCCTTCCTCCACCAGACAATGAAGCACCCTCTGCATCTCGTAAATACTTCCGCAAATCAGTACAATATCATCAACATAGTCCAAATCCATCAGCTTCTTATTTTCTTTCCAGTTAATTACTGCACCTGTTCTTCTTACAGCAATTTCTCATATCATAATCCATAACCAAAACAAACAGCAATGGCGAAAGAACTCCTTGAATGACTCCTGACCTAACTTGACAAGGATCACTCAAACAACCCCCCACTATTACCTTACAAAAAGTATCTTTATGCAGGCTTTTAATAATACAAACTTTTCTGGTATACCATAGAATCTCATAATTTTCAACACAGCTCCACGTGAATCACTATCAAACGCCTTTTCAAATCCACAAAACACATACTAAGTGGCATTTTCATCTCATTAGCTTGTTGCATTAGATGCCTTACAATAAAAATCTGATCATTACAACCTCGACCCTTTCTAAATCCCGCTTGTTCTTCTCTTAAAATTTTATCAATTACTGGCTCTATTCTGTTCAACAAGATTATGGAAAAGACTTTTGCAACTTCCGGAGTCAAAGTTATCCCCCTCCAGTTACCACACACACTTAAATCTCCCTTTTTTGGTATTTTTATAATCACTCCATTTTTCCACTTTTCTGGAATTCCACCATTATCCCAAGCCACATTAAAAAGTTTCAAAAGCGCATTCATCAACTCGTCGTTTTCCACCTTAATCATTTCAGGGAATATTCCGTCCTCTCCTGGGGCCTTAAAATTCTTTAACTCGTTTATAGATTTTGCTACCTCTTCCAAGTTTATATCCCCTGTTTCTATCTGCAAATCTCCCTCGGCTGGCAAAATGTCCTCTTCAGCTGGGATTGGTCTATTTAGAACAGATTCAGAGTGCTCTTTCCACCTTCCTTTTATATCCAAATCCTTAGTCATCAAATTACCATTTCTATCTCGTACAGGTATTTCCTTCCTTTTCTTTTCAGTCCCAGTTAACTCCTTTATGGCTTGATACGCTGCTCTTGTGCCCTGACCGTCATTTTTACTTAATTTCTGTCTCTGTTGCCTTTTCATCATACAGCCTCCTCTTATCACGTCTAACGAGTCTCTTTACTTGAGAATGTAAACTCCAGTACTTTGCTCTAAGTACTTCAACCACCTGGCCATCAACATGTTGTTCATTTCTTAACTTAGCCTCTTTCCTTTTCTGAATTACATTCCATGTTTCATCTGGCATCCACTTTTTCCTTCTCGCTTTTCCCTTTTTCTTAATAGTAACCTTAGCACTCTCATGCAAAACCTCTTTTACCTGTCTTTACATTTGATTAATATCAATGTCTTCAGATTCCATCAAAGTCTGCAGGATTAGAAACCTGTTCCTACATTCCCACCGAAACTTTTCCTTCGTGTTCTCATCACTTCTCAGCTCATCAAAATCATAATTATTTCCTCCTGTACAATTACCATTAACGTTTCTCTTAAGTTTTATTTTAATCTTTGACACAACAAGTTGATGATCACTACTTATATCTGCCCCCCTCCTTACGCAAACATCTTGCAAATAACTCCTATGCCTTCTGCTAATTGCAATGTGGTTAATCTGGTTACAATATTTACCACATGGTGAAATCCAAGTAGTCTTATGTATTTTTCTATGCTCAAAGATAGTTCATCCAAGTATAAGGTCATTTGCCAAACAAAAGCTTCCAAAATGCACCCCATTTTCGTTTCTTATATCAACACCCTCCTTACCCATACAATCTTCAAAGCCATCCCTACTACTGCCAACAATCGCATTAAAATCACCAATCCAAACTAACACATCATATCTTGCCACTTAATTCACTACGTCCTGCAGCTTCTCATAAAAGTCATCCTTCATCAGCAGCCTCATTTGTCGGAGCGTACCCTACAACCATACTGATATTATCATAGTCAGATTTTAAACGAGCATAAAGCAAGCGCTCATTAATTGGTTCATACTCACATACTGCCTTTCAAGCATCTTTACTCAGCAGTAAGCCTACTCCTTGGTAATGATTTCCATCACTCCTACCAGAAACCAACATAGTAATACCATCTTCCAAATTCATTTTATCAACTCCAAGCAACCTCGTTTCTGTAAGAGCACAAATATCCATTTTGTATTCCTTGAACACTGAAATAAGTTCTTCAATTTTACCAGCCTGATTGAGAGTTCGAACATTCCATTTTCCTATTCTTAAGGTTCATTTTGGATGTATAAACTTATTTCTACACCGTGGGATTCTTAGCACCCCCTGCCCACTTAAGGGCTGCACGGGACTGAGGGCCATTGCTTCGTAACCAGAGTTCATCAAGATTTCTTAGGCAGAAAATTATTTTACCCTGGAGCCAATGCCAGTGGCTCGCAGGAACCAGACAGTGGAGAGAGGAAATTAACTAAATGAAAGTAAAATGTAGAGGGTTTAGACAGACAAGTTACAAGGGAAAGAAAGAGAGCAAAAAGAATGTAAATAAAAGTGTCCATTTTAGTCGCCTCTTACGACAAGCAGGGAATACTGGGGAAGTATTCTATCCCCCCTTCCCCTGGGGGAATATATATATATATATATATATATATATATATATATATATATATATATATATATATATATATATATAAGGTAACTCGCACGGAACACGTGGGTTTCGTTCCTACCGTGCCGTGTTAGGTGCGAAATCGCATATATTTAAACTACTCTGTATTTTGCTCCCTAGACCCCCCAAATGTGCTGTTTTGCTGTTATCTGTCACTGGTAATCACTAGAAAGCACTTTAAGTGGTTAGAAGGTTTATTTAATGTTATAACTCACAAATACAGTACTCCACAGCAAAACTTCAACACACAAATACTGTACGTAAACACAAGGAAACATTCCGACGCCGATCATAGGTAATCATATAAATCAGGTTAACTGGTACCAGTGCTTTAACTTACAAGTACATACCAGAACAGTACATATTTAACTTAGAAATGCAGTACTGTGATATCGAATGATTTCAGTACATAATCTGTTAGGAATGGCTCGAAAAAAAAAAATGTTATGAATACATTTTCACGTTTTTGATATGTTTATGGTAGTTTCGAGTTATTTTTTACGTTATCGTTGTGCCCATGCTTGGAAAAGGGAGCGAAAGAGTTGAATTTTCAGTCCTAAATGAGAAAACTGCGCGTCCTCCAAGGCTAGACTCTGCCACGGGAGAATAAAGTGGAGGGTCAGTCCGATCAGCAATAAGGAAGTTGTCACAACATCCAGCTCCCACACCACGAGAATGGCTAAAAATAGAATCGTAATGCAGTTTCAGAACTAACATTGTCTAATTATTATGAATACAGATACAAAGCAGAAATAAATACGTTTACAGACGGGGAAATCGTACTTCTTCCGTCATGTTCATCTTTTATCATTTTACGTTCTTTATCATTTTACCTTGTTATTTTCGCAATATATATTGCTGTCTCGTAAACAGGGTGGTTGTTTGTGTTTTGCAAGGGAGGAAAAAGATTGTATTTTCTGTCTGGGTCGAGATAATGGGTGTAACTATGTGTGGTTAGGCATGGCCACGAGCGAAAAAATCGTACATCCACTCATCACGATAGCAGATGGTGAACTGACAGAGTGACAGATGATACATGAGAGGGTGAAGTCAAGGTCAGTCTCATGTCCCAGATTTTCGTTCACTTCCCGAAAGTTTTCACAGTTTTCTACACGTTGCATTGCATCAAATGATCCAAACCATTACAGCAAACCTGAGCAAATAGGTAAAGATACCAAGACAAAAATGTATTTTTCTCTTATTATAAGTCTTTAACGAACAAACAAAAAAGGCAAATTCCGACGCCGATCATAGGTAATCATATAAATTAGATTAACTGGTTACAAGGCTTTATTTAATGCTTTAATTGCTTACAAGTACATACCAGAACAGTAAATATTTAACTTACAAATACAGTAATGTAGAAAAGCAGTACAGTAAGAGTTTAACGAACAAACAAAAAAGGCAATATTCCGACGCCGATCATGGGTAATCATATAATTCGGGTTAACTGGTTACAAGGCTTTATTTATTTAACTTTATTTAAGTGCTTACAAGTACAGTACGTACGAGAACAGTAAATATTTAACTTACAAATACTGTACAGTACTGTGGAAAACACGAACAAATAAAAAAGGCAGTATTCTGACTGGTTATAAGACTTTATTTCTTGCTTTAACGTAATTTAATAGTACTTTAAGTTGCACATAAACTTACCAGAACAGTACAGTACTGTAAATATTTAACTTACAAATACTGTGCTACTGTACTCGAGAATGTCTCACTCACTGAATAATTTCCCGCCTAGATCGTCACGTAATCAAAACAAATCGTGCGCTGCGGTGACGTTCGAGGATTTGATCTTTCAAAGGCCTCTCCTGCGTTAATTTGTAGTTTTCATAATGGTTCTTTAATCTTACGTTGTCTTACATGTATCCCAGCCCTTACCGTGTATAATTGCGAGCGCGTTCCGTGAGATCGTGTTCCGTGCGAGTTTACCTATATATATATTGTTACATAGCCTATGATTTCATCATCCTTTGTGTAATTTTAACGCACAGTATGCTGCATGTTTGATCACGAGCGTGTTCTGCCTCGGTCCCCCCCTTCTACTGTTATATTAGAGTAAGTCGTTCTTTCTGTTGTTCAAAGCGGGATTGTCAACTCTTTGTCCCCATGGCTTCAGTTGCGCGTCCTTCTTACAAGTTGTATCAAGCTCTGCCGGCCCCTATATAATGAGCTCAGTCTCTGCATCATTGCCAGTTAGATCTGCTCCTCATTTTGTTTACATCTCTGTCCTCCCCTGTACAGTTATTATTGAGTGCTCAGAAAGTATCCAACCATCTAGCAGCTGTGTAATTTGAGTATAAGTGTTGTTGCATTTTATTCTTGTACTGTATAGCATAAGTTTAATTTGTGGGCCTAGTGAATTTTTTGTAATTCATGTAGGGATATTTATGTCCATCATCATTAATAATATTTTGTATCTGTAATAATTTATCTTGCATTAACTGAGCATTACCCAGTGTGTTTTCATTTTAACAGGGCTGACTTAGATAAATTTACTCATGCTAATTTTGTGTTAATAGAGGCTGTTGCAGTTAACTATATATTTAACCTGTTTTTTTTTTTTTTTTGCCATTACATTATCCTTATGAGTCCTGAATGTTTTGTTGTTAGTTTGAGCATTAAACTTTAACTTGTAATTTTACCTAACTCTTTTGTTTTGAACCTGGAACTTTACGGGACAGTAGTGATTTTTAGTATTCTCACTTAAAGTGTACATTATCTTTCTCTGTTCCGTAACAATATATATATATATATATATATATATATATATATATATATATATATATATATATATATAAAACAACGTTGGGTCTGGTTAGTACTTGGATGGCTGACCGCCGGGGAACACCAGATGCTGTTGGCATCCCTACGTGTCAAGTGGGGTTGGTGGAGGATAAGTGCCCCTCCCTGTAAAACAATTAACTCTAAGTCCTTGGCCACCCCGTTTGGGATACATGGCATCTGGCAATGAATGAATGAATATATATATATATATATATATATATATATATATATATATATATATATATATATATATATCAGTGTGTATGTGTATGTATATTGGTCGATCTATTTATCAGTGTATCGGTAGACTGACAGATAGTTAGATAAATAAGTAGCTGAATGGATGCATGAAGAGACAGATAGGTAGATAGATGTATGAATATATGACAATGGTAGGAATGAAGGATGCTGTAATGAAACCGGAGAAGAGAAAGATAGTAAGTGCTGGTGCGGCATACGCGTATGCAGAGATAATTAAGTGTAGTGGAGATAGCGCACTGAGGTGTTTGTCAGAAATATAGAAGAGAGCACATAAGAGTGGAACTGTACCTGGTGAGCCACGAACAGGGTAGCTTTAAGGGTGTGAGAGCAAGATCCATATACACCTGGTCAGCCTAAGAGTGTAGCGACACCTGACTCACCCGCTTAATATGACCTAAAATATCCCTTCCATCTTTAGTATTTTTTAGTGCATCTGTTGGTAATTGTTTGGGTTTTTTATCATCGAGTCCAGAAATGCATATGGGCTCAGCTTGTAGGATCAGAACACAGTAACACAAGAAATAATTTAAACTTCAACATAAAAGTGAGTTTATGGAAGTCACAAAATGTACCTGCTTCCCCCTCCCCCCCCCCCCAAAAAAAAAGATCATATCATTGCAGTCATTACCAAAGTTGTATGAAATGATAAAGGTATCTTTGACTTATATATCTATATTTTAACCTACACATTAAATAAATTTTTTTAAAACTTTTTTTTGTTTGTATTACGCCAATGTGTAAAACGTCGAGTAAGTGTATATCTTGGAGAAGATAATGATTAGTAGACACTAAGCACAGTTCTGAGAAAACGTTTAATGAAGAAAATATGACATGGACTTCCTCGCATTCTCTAAACAAGAGTTGTTACTGTGCTACCCCAGTCTATCTAATCGAGCAGACCCATCAACCACAGGCACGCGATCGCTCCTGCAGGTCCGTCCTGTGTAGTGAACCGAAGTTTCCATGCGGCTAACAGCGCCTTCCCACAGCAAGGTGCGGGACTTATGTGGATTTTTTATTCTTTGGTGGACACCGCTTTGGACTCTCCAGCCACTTAACAGGGGCACAACAGTAGACTCACCGTCACCCAGTTATTTGACTGTATTGTTACCACCCAGCGTTGTAATTTATTTCCTGAGTTACAGGAAAGCATTTAGCTTCCCACTCAATGTGGAGCTGCCTGAAGAGCAAATAAGACTAATAAATAGTGGCAGGAAGGATGGGAGAAATAGGAATAGAGGAGGACACACACACACACACACACACACACACACACACACACACGCACACACACACACACACACACACACACACACACACACACACACACACACACACATACATACATACATACAGAGAGAGAGAGAGAGTTACAGAAACACAGCCATAATATTTCCGTAAATTCTTATTTCCTAATATTTAAGGCTAAAGAGTAGGACAGCAGAGCAAAAAGGGAAACAGAGGGGAGTCTGGTGGGTGTGGGATTTTTGAAGAGCGAACATGGTGGAGGAAATGAAAAGAGGGCGGAGGGAGGGCGAAGGAGGGGCAGAGGGAAAGAGGACGAAGGGAGGAGGGACGGCTGTTGGGAAGGGAAAAGGGAAGAGTTGGGGTACCGGTATGTGGGATGGAAGGCGTGGGAAAAGGGAGAGATAATATATGGAGAGGAGGAAAGTGGGGAGAGGGGAATCGGCTTATGTGGATGAAGGGGAAGAATGGAGGCACTGAGAAAGAGGAAATGTGAGTATTAGTGGGATGAGAGAGGGAATAGAAGTGAATTGAGGGGGGAAGGAAGAGAAAGAGAAAAAGGGAAGGTGGGGGATGCGGAGGTAGAGCAGGTGGAGAAAGAGGGAAATGGGAACGTGGTAGAAGGCGAAAGAGATGTGTTACAGAATGAGGAAGGCAAGACCGGAAGGAAAAGTGGAAAGTCGAGGAAGGAAGGAGGAAGATAGGAAAGTGGCTGACAAAAAACATGATGACTGGATAAACAGGATGCAGCGTAACGAGATGTAGAGAAGGAGAGAGGAGGGGGGGGGGCAGTATCAAGACGCGACCTGGGATCAGAAATTAGTTGGACGGAATTCAAACAAGGAGAGGAAGGCAGAATAAGAAAAATCGAGAAAGATAAGAGAGGAGTATAGGAGTGTGGAGGAAAGGGGAAGAGTGCACTGAAAGGGATCATACAGAGCTGAGAATGAGGAAGACATGTGATGGCGGAATGACTTAGAAAGCATAAAACCTACGAAAATGAGGACAAAGATGAAGAGGAGAACAAAGACAAGGGCAGAGTTTGTTAAAAGTCTTAGAGGAGTAAAGAAAAAAAATAGACAACTGAGAAGAATGAGGAAAGAGCAGGGCTAAAAAAAGGGGATGGGAAGGCAGGTGAGACGAGAGGAAAGAGAGAGAGGAAGGAGGAAAGAGAGAGAAGAGGAGGTAGACTGAGGAAAGAAGTAAGAGGGGATGAAAAAAAGGAGGAGGAGGAGGAGAAAATTGCAGGGTTTGGGAAAGTAAGACATTAAAAAATCAAAAATAAAAAGAAAGAGCGTGAAGAATAAAAGAGTGCACTAAATGGAGATGACGAATAACAGAGAAAAAGAGAAAGAATAAGACAGTTGGGCTCCAGTCATAATAAGAAGGTAGAAAAGGGATAAATAACACACACACACACACACACACACACACACACACACACACACACACACACACAGCTCATCTCCCTCCCTTTGTCTTTCCTTCCTTCACCCGTTCTCTCCGCCTCCTCCACACTCGCTGGCTTTATATGTGTCCCCCCGCCCTTCCCTATCCCTTCCACTCTCCCTCCTACCCCTTTTGAGCCACTCATTCTCCTCCCCTCTTCCTTTCTCTCTCTTCCTCTTTACCCCTCGTCTGTCTTCCCCCCCCCTGTCTCTCTCTCTCTCTCTCTCTTTATATATATATATATATATATATATATATATATATATATATATATATATATATACCTACCCACCTGCTTACCTACCTATCTGTCTATCACTCTATCTTTCTGTCTCCTTCATTTTCTCTCTACTGTCACAACATAAGTAACATTCTCGTTTCCAATTTCCAGTCATTAAATCCCCCTCTTACTTTAAATCCCCCCCTAATTTTAATTCTTTCTCTCCTCTCCCTCACCATTTACTCTCTACCTTTCCTCCTCCAGTCCTTATCCATCTAAGGTTCTTCCTTCCCCTCTTCCTCCTTTCTCTTACCCTTTCTCCCTCCAGTTGACCTAACATTTCATTCGCTGCTCCCCTTCCCCTTTTCTCTTCCTTTTGTAATTTCTCTCTATTCCCTCCCTTTTTCTCATTCTCCCTCCCATCTTCTCCACATCTTCCCTTCTTCTCGGTTTTTCCTTTCGTTTCTATCTCTTCTCATTCCCTCTCCCCATCTTTCTTTCTCCTTTCCTCTCCATATTTATGCCTATTCAACTCTTCTCAATTTCTTTTTTCCTCTCTTCCCTACTCTTTAGAGTTTTCTTTACTTGCCCTTTCTTTCTGCCCTTCTTATATGGTCGTCCTTATTCCACTGCTCTGCATTTTCATTCTCCTTTACTTCTTTCCCTTACGTCTCTACCGCTTAACTCTATCCTCCTTTCTGTCCCCTACGCCTCCATACTCCCTCTTCTACTTTTCTTTCTCCTATGCCCCTGTTTCTCGTATCCCTTACACACTCTTTTTCCCTCATCTCTTTCAGCTTTTCTTCTCCCTTGTATATTCCTTGCACAGTCTGTAACAATATTACCAAAACCTTTATAACGTTCACCTGAATATAATTTGTAAAATAGGTGGCTAGGGTATTCCCGATTTCGGTGAAGTTTATCAATAGGAAAACATTTTATAAAGATGATTTTAATGATGGTTATGATGAATATGACTGATAATTATAATAATGATGATGACAGCGATGATGATGATGATGATGATGATGATGATGATAATAATCTCATTTATTTCAGAGCACCGTGAATCGTGAATTATTTACATTAATGAATTATACCAAAATACTGACACTGTATTGGTCGTGGGAAAACAGAAGTTTCGACCGTAAGTCCCACCTGTGCTCCAAATAAACACAATAACAGTCTGTCTGTATATTTCTCCTATACTTTAATTCTTCCACGTTTTTATATTGTGATTCTCTTCTATTTCCTTCTCTTTGTTATCCAATACCACATTGTTCATTAGTTGGCCTTGAAGGACACAGCCAAGCATAATTACGTCCTTAACCCGCGGCGTCCTGTCGACGTGAATTAACGTCCACACGTTTTGTCACTGCCAATCCCGTCAATGTACATAAACGCGAATCAATTGCAAGGTCCCTAATTTGCACAATTTTCAATTTTCGCGAGTGATTTTTGGTACGTATACACGGGACACCTTCCTCTACAAGATGCCAGGCAGGGACAATGCCTTACCCAGCATGACCTCCCCCCCCTGCATGCCATTGTCTCAGCAATTCACCTGTTATCAGTGACCTGGCCAGTAAAGCCATGTCATACCACGGTACGAAATTCAGGGCCAGAGTAATTCCCCAATCGTTGACAATGTGGAGGACAAACTTTACATAGCTTTAGAGGAAGAAACAATCAGAAATGATGATCAGGTAATGTGGCAAAAAAAGGTCAGGTATGGTGATGAGTTAGCGAGTGAAACAATGCTTATAATGCCTATATTACTGTTTGAAAACCAATATACTCTCGTACTACATATAAATTCGTACCAAGTAAATAAATAAATACCGTTTATGAGTGGTGTGAAATAGTTACCCTCCCATAGAACTCGTTTTCTTTGGTGCCAGCCTGTTAGAAAACCCAGTAAGGTAAGGAGGTACTCCTACCTGGATCGAGTATTTTAAACCTCAGGTGAGCAATTTCTCTATGAATTTTCGATGTTTCTTACCAAAATCAGAGGTTTGAGCCAAAAAAAAAAATTTCAAAAAATGGTCAGGATTGGGGGGAGTAAGTGGTGGAAAAGTGGTCGGGATGGGGCGGGTTAAGCAGCACTGACTCCTCCTGACATCTTACAGTACAACTTTTGGTCAGCCCATGCTGCCCTTATTCGCGTTCTCTTGCTTGGCTTCTTTCTTGTTTAATTGTACCTCCAGAATTAACCGATTCCAACCAAACTTGGACACAATGTCTAGCCTATGACCTAGTTGTATCCGTAAGGTTTTGGATGCTAGGCAACTGTCGAAAAAACACTTCTTTCGTACTTTTCACGTTTTGAGCTGTAGAAGCATCAATAATGAGAATAGAAAGCTCTGACTTCTCTAGGCGTAATCTTGAGGTCATTCCCTATCGGAAGTGTGCCATTCACTTTTCCTCTTTCTCCTCTAGTTTTCAAGTGGCAACCCTGCAAAAATTGGCCTCAGCGTCCCTAGCAACCAGTAACGGTTTTCAAAAATGCCCCCTTAGTTCCCCAACAGCTCAATGGAACTGAATGAAAGTTTCCATGCTTATAGACAATGAGTAATACTACAACTTTGTACTGTACACCTATCTGCTACATTGGCCAGGTCAGGGGTCTAAGGTCATCAAATGCGAAATCAATAAAATAGCTAAAATCACTATGGTCATGTGAAATGCTAAGGCTCCGAAGAATATTAAGCCAGGGCCATGATTCTTGGGCTGAATGTTGCACTGGAGTACCTGCGTACAAAAATGACATGCCACATGAAAACTCACTTCTAGTCGCTGGCAGCTCCACCTAGAAGTTGTATCTCTGGCGGGCCTTTCTGCGAATTCCAAATTCCCTAGCTCCACAGTGGGTGAATGGAATCGAATGAAACTTTGCATGCTTATAGACGTTAATGAGTACTACAAGTGTGCATGACCTATATCCACCAGGATAGGGGTCAGAGGTCATGAACTGCAGAACATATAAAACCCTAAAATTACGATCTTGCTCGCGTGAAATGCAAAGGTTCTGAAGATTATTGAGCTAGGACCATGATTCATGAGTGGAATGTTCCACTGGAGTACCTCCATATAGAAATGACACTTAATGTTGAACCTCACTTCCAGTTGCTGGCAGCGCTACCTATAATGTGTACCTCAGGTGGGGTAAAGCCTGGTCTGCTTAGAGCTGGCCATCATCGCCTACAGGCATGTCCTGTATTACTACCCATCGTGTTCTATTGTGACCCATTCCTTTTGTTCATCCTACCTCCTACATTGGCTGGAAAGATGTAGCCATTGAGTCATGCAGGGCAACGACATGGTGTTGGAATACTGACGCATGTCTAGACTACAATAGGAGCTGTGCCCTCGTCATATCTTCCTCTTGCAGTTTAACAAACCTTCAAACCAACACTCTTAAAATTTCATCACATTCTGTGTTCGGTATGATATCCTGGCTACCACTTCCATCCAACCTGAAGTACGATTAGCTAATCAAAAAGTATGGCTTCCTAGAGCATACTGATTTTTTGTCGTCATTCTCTCTTCATTCAGACACTAAGATAGCAAAGTCTTGCATCTATTCTCATTCTCTCAGTTTGGAACGCTTATGGGTGTTACCTGATCATCCTGAAAATGACCAGAGAGTAGGTGGAAGTAGAAGAAATAGGTCGGGAGCTATCCTTTATTTTTTTTTTTTTTTTTTCCGCCACGGACGACGGAACCAAGTGTAAAAATTGTGTACTAGCGTACCCCTTTGATGTTTTCACCTCTTCAATACGGAAGATCTTTTTTATTATATCGGTGCGATTCCCAGACCATAACTACGAATATTTTGCTAGCTTAAGTATGGGTAAATTTTGGCTTTCGTTAATTCCAACACCAAAGCAGGTCATCCCTTAGCTGCAATTACTGTTTGGAACCAGCAAAAATTAAGCAAAGGAAGAGGAAAAATAATGAAAGGATCCACGTCAAAAAAAAAAGAAAAGAAAAAGAAAAAAGTAGAGGAAATTTGGACTTAGTTTCCTTCTCGGTTTAAGTTTTTTAAACATGCGGTCGTGATTCTCAAAGTCGATGGAGAGAGAAGAGAAGCAACAGAACTTTGCTGTCGATAATACGCACAAAACTGAAGGATGCACAATGATGGAGGGGCTGAAGGTGAGACTGGTAATTACTCAGACAAACTATACCATCTTGTTTACTAGGTACACCTCGCAATACGTCAAGCTTATGAATGCAACGCAGACATATTTTGTTCTTATTGGCGAATACTCAGAATTCAGCCTTAAATGTTTAATTGTACAGCGTGCACTTTCACCGATATTGTCTCAGGATCCTTCCGTGATCCCTCCACCGTTCCAACTCAGTCTTCAGCTTCTTTGTCTCCTATGCCAGTTTCTTTACCTTCCTTGACATTTTTATTCTAGACAATAGTCTACAATACCCCTTCACACAGCCCCCAAACCAGTTATCCAGCAACAACCATATTTACAGGGTATACCTTGCTGCCCCAGCACCAGCGCCCTCCATATTTTCAAAAAATTTGCTCATTTCCTTACCTAGGCCATTTACTTGAATCCATTTTCAAGTTTTCATAATGGGTCAGCGGTCACATGGTGGCGAATACCCTTGTTTTCCAGCCTGGTAAAGATCTCTGGCGTAGCCAGAATGGAGGGTCGATGTGACTCTAACATGTTTACTTATACGTGGCCTAAAATTATCTCTCCTAACAAAATTGTGAGGTGTAACAAAATATTAACACTGGAATAGACTGTTAGCCAGAAGGAAATGATGTAGAAAGGATGCACAGATGTGGTACTGTCTTCTGCCACCGATATATATATATATATATATATATATATATATATATATATATATATATATATATATATATATATATATATATATATATATATATATATATATATATATATATATACAGTATATATATATATATTATATATATATATATATATATATATATATATATATATATATATATATATATATATATATCCAGAGAGAGAGAGCCTCTGTGGTACAGTGGTAATATATATATATATATATATATATATATATATATATATATATATATATATATATATATATATATATATCCAGAGAGAGAGAGCCTCTGTGGTACGGCGGTAGAGTGTGCGCTTCGTAGACAGGTGAACCAGGGTTCGCACCCCGCCAGGGAAATAAACTTTGAGAGTATTCACCCGGCCACGTACTGCATTGGCGGACACAAGGGGTGCTGTGGTTGAACCAGTGTTGCTTACTATAAAGTATGCTTGCACCCAGTCGACTTGTGTGGGCCGATTACACTTGGTTCACAGACTACACACACATCCAAAGCCACTGCAACACTACAGTTACACTTACAAGCACTTCTTCCCCTACATACAATCTCTACCAGACAGCCTAAGCCACTTGGTAGAGATACATTGGCTGTATCATCTCGACTTCGGTCGCGATAGGCCGGTCCTGCAGTGGATACTCAAACAGCTGATGATGATGATGATATGCATACTGTATATATATATATATATATATATATATATATATATATATATATATATATATTATCTCATCAGCCGTTTGATTGTCCACTGCAGGACCGGCCTATCCCTACCGAAGTGGGGACGATACAGCCAATGTATCTCTACCAAGTGGCTTAGGCGTCTGGTAGAGATTGTATGTAGGGTAAGAAGTGCTTGTAAGTGTAATTGTAGTGTTGGAGTGGCTTTGGATGTGTGTGTAGTCTGTGAACCAAATGTATGCGACACTGGTTCAACCACAGCACCCCTGATGTCTGCCAAGCAGTACGTGGCCAGAAGAACGCTCCCAAAGATTATTACCCTGGCGGGAAGCGAACCCTTGTTCTTCAGTGTACGAAAACACACACTTTACCCCTGTACCACAGAGGCTCCATCTATCTATCTATCTATCTATATCTATCTATCTATCTATCTATCTATCTATCTATGGAGCCTCTGTGGTAGAGTGGTAGAGGGTGTGTTGCGTCCACGGGTGAACCAGGGTTCGCGCCCCACCAGGATAATAAACTTTGGGAGTGTCCACCCGGCCACACTCTACTTTGGCCGACATAAGGGGCGCTGTGGTTGATCCAGTGTCGCATACTAAGTATGCTTGCACCAGTCAGCTTGCGCGGGCCGAGAACACTTGGTTCACAGAATACACACATCCAAAGCCACTCCAACACTACAACACACTTACAAGCATTTCTCACCCTACATACAGTCTCTACCAGACAGCCTAAGCCACTTGGTAGAGATACATTGGCTGTATCGTCCCGACTTCGGGCGGGATAGGCCGGTCCTGCAGTGGATACTCAAACGGCTCATGATATATATATATATATATATATATATATATATATATATATATATATAATTTCCTGTGGCACCCCACGGGATGCATAGGGCCTCGATGAACTCTCTCCACGAATATTTGTCTCTTGCCATCTCCTTCAGGTCCCACCAACACTCCTCTCCTGCTTCTCTTTTCATTGTCCTCAACCAGATGTCCTTCGGCCTACCTTTACCTCTTCTTGCTCTAGCGGTCCACTCTGGCACATCCTGTATTAACTGCCTTCTTTTTCTGTATCTGTGCCCCAGCCACTTGCAACGAGACAGTCTCACATATTCTTTAACTGGTTCCACTCTCGTAATATCCCTTACTCTTTCATTAACTCTGTCTTGCCACTTTATCCCAAGAATCCTTCTCAGTATTTTATTCTCAAATCCTAATACTTTCTGATCTGTTGCAATTGTACTGTACCATGACTCATGCGCAAAAATTAAAATTGGTCTAACTATGGACTTGTAAATTTTCACTTTAGTATGTGCCGAAAGCATATTATTATTCAAAACAGATTTCAACATTCCAACAGCTCCCCAAGACTGTCTAATCATCTCCTGAATTTCATTGTTTAATGATCCATTAGATGATACAATCGTTCCCAGATATTTAAAGGTTTCTACATTCTTCACCACATTATTCCCAATTACACAATCGATTTAGTACTCCACGTTCATATTAATGATTTCAGTCTTTCCACAATTTATTACCAATCCCACTTTTTCTCCTTCCTCCACCAGACAATCAAGCACCCTCTGCATCTCGTAAATACTTCCGCAAATCAGTACAATATCATCAGCATAGTCCAACTCCATCAGCTTCTTATTTTCTTTCCAGTTAATTCCTGCTTCTGCTCTTCTTGCAGCCTTTCTCATAACATAATCCATAACCAAAACAAAGAGCAAAGGCGAAAGAATTCCTCCTTGAATCACTCCTGACCTAACTTCAAATGGATCACTCAAAGAACCACCCACCATTACCTTACAAAAAGTACCTTCATGGAGGCTTCTATTGATATTTACAAACTTTTCTGGTATACCATAGAATCTCATAATTTTCAACATAGCTCCACGTGAAACACTATCAAACGCCTTTTCAAAACCCACAAAACACATACTAAGTGGAATTTTCATCTCACTAGCCTGTTGCATTAGATGCCTTACAATAAAAATCTGATCATTACAACCTCGACCCTCTCTAAATCCCGCCTGTTCTTCTCTTAAACTTTTATCTATTACTGGCTCTATTCTGTTCAACAAGATTTTGGAAAAGACTTTTCCAACTACAGGTGTCCAATTTATCCCCCTCCAATTGCCACGTATACTTAAATCTCTCTTCTTTGGTATTTTTATAATCACTCCATTTTTCCACTCATTTGGAATTCCACCATTATCCCAAGCCACATTATAAAGTTTCAAAAGCGCATTCATCAACTCATCATTTTCCACCTTAAGCATTTCAGGATATATTCCATCCTCTCCTGGGGCCTTAAAATTCTTTAACTCCTTTATAGATTTTGCTACCTCTTCCAAGGTAATATCCCCTGTTTCTATCTGCAAATCTCTCTCGACTGGCAAAATGTCCCCTTCAGCTGGGAATGGTCTATTTAGAACAGATTCAAAATGCTCTTTCCACCTTCCTTTTATATCCAAATCTTTAGTCATCAAATTACCATTTCTATCTCGTACAGGTATTTCCTTCCTTCTCTTTCCAGTCTCAGTTAACTCCTTTATGGCCTGATACGATGCTCTTGTGCTCTGACCGTCATTTTTACTTAATCTAATTTCTGTCTCTGTCGCCTTTTCATCATATAGCCTCCTCTTATCACGGCTAACGAGTATTTTTACTTCAGAATGTAAACTCCAATACTTTGCTCTAAGTACTTCAACTAGCTGGCCATAAACATGTTGTTCACTTCTTAATTTCGCCTCTTTCCTTTTCTGAATTGCATTCCATGTTTCATCTGACATCCACTTTTTCATTCTCGCTTTTCCCTTTTTCTTAATAGTAACCTTAGCACTCTCATGCAAAACCTCTTTTACCTCTCTCCACATTTGATTAATATCATTGTCTTCAGATTCCATCAAAGTCTTCAGGACCAGAAACCTGTTCCTACATTCCCACCGAAACTTTTCCTTCGTGTTCTCATCATTTCTCAGCTCATCAAAATCATAATTATTACCTCCTGTACAATTACCATTAACGTTTCTCTTAAGTTTAATTTTAATCTCTGACACAAGCTGATGATCACTATCTATATCTGTCCCCCTCCTTACGCAAACATCTTGCAAATAACTCCTATGCCTTCTGTTAATTGCAATGTGGTCAATCTGATTACAGTATTTACCACATGGTGA
Organism: Coenobita brevimanus; assembly: GCF_032717465.1. NCBI lineage: Eukaryota > Metazoa > Arthropoda > Malacostraca > Decapoda > Coenobitidae > Coenobita > Coenobita brevimanus. The sequence goes on from NC_137044.1 coordinate 36,345,872, forward strand.
AATCCACGTAGTCTTATGTATTTTTCTATGCTCAAATATAGTTCCACCGATTATAAGGTCATTTTGCCAAACAAAAGCTTCCAAATCGCACCCCATTTTCGTTTCTTATACCAACACCCTCCTTACCCATATATATATATATATATATATATATATATATATATATATATATATATATATATATATATATATATATATATATATATATATATATATATATAAAGCTGCAGCAGGACGAAAATCAGGGCCAAGTTAAAATGAATGAACCATAGTAACAAAGGATATGCTTTCCTTTCTTAAAAACAAGTTTACCAAAATTATGAGAACCCTAGCTATACTATGCATGTACTTGGAGCAGCACCCGTCAGGTGAATAAAACTTATTATAGAGTTCTTCAGATATAGGCACATGCAGAAGCGCTCTCTCTCTCTCTCTCTCTCTCTCTCTCTCTCTCTCTCTCTCTCTCTCTCTCTCTCTCTGTGAGAGTGTAAAATATATATTTTTTTTAATACGAGGAAGAAGGAACCAAAGGCCGCGAGCCCGCAATTATTGTTCCTTCTAAAAGAAAAACAAAATACAAGAGAGAGCCAAATTCAAGATCCGATCATTTCCAGATGCCTGGACACATTGCGTTTGAAAGACTCGAGATCATAGGAAGCAGGAAATACAGACAGAGGGAGACAGTTTCAGAGTTGACCTGTTGCATAAATGAAAGACTGGGAGTAACGGTTAACTCTGGCATTAGAGAGTTGGACAGAAAAGGGATGAGAGTTTGCTGCTAGACGGGTGCTACGCGCCCGTCGCAGAGGAGGAATGCATGCAGACAGTTCAGAGGAGCAGTGACCATTGAAGTAGCGATAGAAAAGAGATGAAGATGCAACAGCGCGACAAAGAGACAGAGATTGAAGGGAGTCAGTAAGAGGAGGAGAGTTAATGAGACGAAAAGCCTTTGACTCCACCCTATTGAGAAGAGCTGTATGTGGGGAGCCTCCCACACATGAGAGTTGTACTCCACACAGGGGTGGATAAAACCCCTGTATAGAGTCAACAATTCTGCAGGGGTAAAGAAGAAACAGAGTCGGCTTAGCACACCTAATCTCTTGGAAGCAGATTTTACAAGAGATGTAATATGATCTTTCCAAGATAAGTCCCGAGTAAATGAAACCTCAAGCATGTTCAAGGATGATGCAGGATTAAGCTGAATATTATTAACCCTTACACCGCGGGCATGTTTCCCAATGTTTTGTGTGTGCCGCGGGGTTATTCTGGCTCCGACAGACTCTCAAAAAATATTTGCCAAAAATCAGTTATTAGTCCTAGAATATTAAAATTACATATGCTTATGGCACATACCTTCAGCTTTCTCCTGGGTTGTTTGTTGACCCTTCTTCGATTACCATAGGCCTTGTGGAGACCTCTGAAGTTGGGTAACGAAGTCTCCACTTTACACTTCCCGACAACCCGTAATATGATTACCACAGCCAGATATTAACACTATAAACACTACTCTATGATTATCAAGTAGTTTGGGATCCATATTCCAAAAAAAAAAAACACTGTGAAAACAATGAATATTACGAGCGCGTATGACCTTCCCACTTCCGCTAGTTCGCTCTTCGTATTCTGCCATTTATTATTCATAAAACCCCTCACACTTTATATTTCTATTACTATATAACACTTATATATATCTGGAGTCTTTATCCATAAGTTTCCTTCAGAAGTATTATTTTTATTGTCACTGAAGTCATTCAATTTTTCATTCAAGAAAATACGTAGAAAGCCACAGATTCACTTTCACTGTTATAATATCAAGTATTTGTACTCATATTCTTATATTACTAATTACTTACATTACTATTTACATTTTCTATTGTATTTTCAATATTTACACTTCTATTTTACTTACACTATGTTATTCACTGTCACTTTCAGTAAGATAAAACTATAATACACTGTTCAATCGTATGTACTGAACATCCATTGCTTTCACTTGCTATTTACACATTATTTACACATTATTTACACATTATTTTCACAATACTTTCCTTTCCCACTTGCACTGTTAGAACTGCTTCTGGCTGTGGTAATCAAAGAAGCGGGTAACACAGAGGGGAACCTGGCACTAAGTGCACTGCCAAGAGGTGCGTTTGTGCTCAGGTGTGCGTCGGGTGGTATGTGCACACACCTGGCACCTGCAGATCGCAGCCTTCCTCTTGCCTGTGGCAGGCATTTGCACCAGTCTGTGCCGATCCATGTACGCCCTCTGCTCAAGTCTGTCAGGAAGTGTTACTGGATGGTGCCTTGGAGTTGCTGCTGTCACCCTACCATATCTTTCCAGCAGCTGCTGAACACAAGTCCTGGCAAACAACCTCAGGGAGAAGGACTTGGGTGGCTTGAGCTTCATCTTGTACAGGATGAAGGCGTTCAGCATCGTCATGTCTATGAGATGCAGAAAAACTTTCCTGTATCACCTAGTATTCTTCCTGAGGCAGTCGATCTCACCAATCATCATGTCGGACTTGTCCACCAGCCGCATGTTGATATTGTAGTCTAACACAGCATCAGGTTTCATCACAGGTTCGCCTGTCCTACGGTCGACCTTCCCACTGTCTGTCATTTCCCCCTTATGTACGGTGGTGAGCATGTGCACGACCCTCTTGTCATGCCACCGTATTGCCAGCATCTTCTCAGACTTGCGTAGGTGCACGTCTCCTTGCTGCGAGGTTCCTGCCTCTGGGAATTTAGGGAAGTGGGCACGATTACTCTTGACAGTGCTGCAAGAGCCGATGCCGTGCTCTGAAAGGTATTTGGCAAGTTTCGGTGCTGTATAATAGTTGTCTGTATACAGCACATGATTCCCACCAAAATACTTTTCAAGGAGCACTTTCACTACACAGCCTGAGAAGCCAAGGGGGTGTGTTTTATCCAGATCGACAGTGCTGGCTGAATAAATGATGAAGTCAAGGATGTACCCCGTCTTACAGTCGCACAGTACAAAGAACTTGATTCCAAAGTGATGGCGTTTGCTTGGAATGTACTGCACAAACCTAAGATGTCCTCTGAACAAAACCAAGGATTCGTCAATGACAACCTTCTGAAGGGGGTGGAAGAATGACATAAACTTATCCTTCATTCTGCTCAGAATCTCCCGGATCTTCCAGGGTGGGTCGGTTTGGGAAGGTACATCGTTGTCGGCAAAGTGCAGGTTTCCCATGATGTTCCGGAAGTGATCTCTGGCCATGTACTTATTGAAGGTGGGTGAGGATAGTAAGGGGTCCATGGACCAGTATTCTTCCAACTCATGCTTCTTTGAGTGTGGCATGAGAAGCATGATGGCGAAGAACACATACAGCTCCTGCACTCCCAGCATGGACCACTGTTGCATCTTGGCTGCACCTGTACCACTTGCAGCACGTTGTGATTCATACCTGTTGGTCTCATCACATATGTGCTGCATGACTTCGTCATCTAGGAAGACCAAAAGGAAGTCCACACACTCAGCATCATCGTCAAGAGTGAAGGCAGACTGTACTGCTGAGGAACTCTCGTCAAAATCTAAATGTTCTGGGACAAAATCGGACCCTTCCGTCCACGAGAAGGCGTCCAGGATTCCCTGTCGTGGCGGTGTAGGGTGGGCGAGGGTGGTGGGTGGCTGTGAGGGAGATTTACCACGTTCAAGGTCACTCGCACTGCCCCTGGGTTGGCGTACAGCACTAGCAGCCCTTACTCTAGGTGCAACTCTACTTTTACAGGTTGGGGATTTACCTCTTCCTCTATGGCCTGCTTTCACTGTTGATGCTGGTGGTTACTCTGACGACGAATACTCCGGAGATAATTCAGCAGAAGAAGAGGAAGAAATGAGTGAAGTGGGGCTTGGGGAACAGGGAGGTGAATCAACTTGGGACTCATGGCGGGCTGGGTCACGCGGGGACATTGTTCCGGTGCTAACACGCCGCCTTTTCACTCCCTTCCCAAATTCCTTCCCTTGCTGCACTAACGGGTCCTTTCCCTTGGAGCTAGGGATAACTTTGGACACTGAAGCACTCGTACTAGTACTTTCTGGCACGATTTCCTCACCCGGCTCATCACACGAATCCCCCAAAGGGTCAAAATCACTATCCATCATCACCAATGATAATTCCACTAGTTCACGTTCCACTGCAGAGTCACTTAGTCCTTTCCTGCTTCCCTCACGAGTTTTTCTGGGTGTAGAGCTCACGGGGCCCTTTGCAATGGGCGCAGAAGCGGCAGAAATGGCGGGGCGCGAGTGCAACATGTTTTGACCACAGCAGAGGACAAGGAACTAAGTGCTGCGGCTTATCTGAGAAGGCAAGGGTTGACAGTGACAATGAGGATGACAGCTGCTAACTTACATGCTAATAAATTATTGGTAGAAAATCTCGGCAATACATAAAGAAATAGGTAGTTCCAGGTGAATGTAAATGCCACTTAGACTTCTCCCTTCCTTTGCGATATATATTTTTATTACAGAAATAGATTACAAGGCATAATTCAAAGGGGAAATTACCGTGGTAATGTAGTGAATTAATGCATGTGAGGTGTTATCAGGTGATAATTAGCCAATTCCTGGTGTATACCACTATCACTTACCTTATTTTTTTTGGGTATATATTATTTTGTATAAGTGTAGGGCATAGGGCTTATTTCAATGGATGAAATCTGTGGAAAAATCCGGGGGAGATTTGCTTAGCACAGCGCGGCCGGGGAGGTGAGAGGACAGGGTAATGGAGGGGAGGTAGGGAGGGGAGTCAGGAATGGGGGAAAATTGCTAAAATGTCAACAATGGATGGGAGTACAGATGAGATTTGGAGTGCTGAGTAGTGTTGGACATTGGCAGTACTGATAGATGATACAAGCCACCACTTGAAAGCCCAGGATAATTCAAAATAACACAGAATCACAAAATTGACACCCCGCGGGATGATCCTTTGCGCCTGAGCGTCACGAAAGTGAAGCCTCGCAGTTAAGAGGTTAAACAATAGTGGGTATACCTGCAGAATATTTTGTCGGGTTGATAGGTGTAAAAACTGAGTCTTTGATGCATTAAAAACAACCAGATTATTTTTACCCAAGTCAGAGATACGAGACAAGTCAGACATTAGGTGTGCCATAGCCTCGTCCATTGTTTGTTGAAATAACTGCTCAGATGGATGTTGAGGGAACCGAATGGATAGATGAAGGGTGGAGTCATCAGCATATGAGTGGATAGGGTTAGATGTACAGCTTAGAAGGTCATTGGTGAATAAAAGGAAGAGAGTTGGTGATAGGACAGAGCCCTGAGGAACACAACTGTTGATAGATCTAGGAGAAGAACGATGGCCGTCTACAACAGTGGCTATAGAACGACCAAAAAGGAAGCTAGAGATGAAGGCACAGATAGAAGGATACAAACCATAAGAGGGCAGTTTGGAAATTAAAGATTTATGCCAGACTCGATCGAAAGCCTTTCAGATGTCAAGTGCAATGGCAAAGCTTTCGCCAAAGTCCCGAAAGGAGGACGACCAGGAATCTGAAAGGTAGGTGAGAAGATCGCCAGTTGAGCGTCCCTGACGGAACCCATAGTCTATCTATCTATCTATAGCCCAACACCCTAATCCCGCAAAGGGTGGCCGCAGACAAAACGCCTCCAAGTCACTCTGTCACCCACCATTTGACTACCCTCCCCCAAACTCACCCCCCCCTCCCTCATATACCTCTCAACTCCATCCCTCCACCTCATCCTTGGTCTACCCCTCCCTCTCCCTCCCTCCACCTCACCTACATACACCCTCTTAGTCAGTCTTTCATTCTCCATTCTCTCCACATGTCCAAACCACCTCAGTGTATTTCTCCTAATCTTCTCAACCACATCCACATCTACCCCACAACGTTCCTTCACTTCTTCATTCGTCAACCTGTCCCTCCACGTCACTCCACATGCTCCTCTCAAGTAACTCATTTCCACTGCTCTCACTCTTGACTTGTTCCCCTCTTGCAAGGTCCACGCCTCGCTTCCATATGTCAGGGTAGAGATCACAATACCATCATGCAGTGACTTCTTAACTTCCATACTCACCTCCCTATTTCTCATCACTGCTTTCAGTGTACCAACAACCTTCCTTCCCTGCTGTACCCTTTCACGTACTTCATCCCCCAAAGTTCCATCCTTACTCATCACACTACCCAAGTACTTGAATGCACTCACATTCTCCATATCCTCACCATCCAACCTCACTACACACTCTGTGACTTCATTCCTCTCAAACACCATAACACTACTTTTGTTTACATTAACTTTCAGCTTCCTCCTCCTACACACTGTCCCAAATTCATTCACCAAACCTTGGAACTCCCATTCATCTTCACTCAACAATACTGTATCATCAGCAAACAGCAACACCGGAAGCTTCCAAATCTCACCCTCACTCATTAGGGCCAGCCCCACATCCACTGCCCTACCTTGCACCTCCTTTACAACCCCATCCATATATATATTAAACAGTCATGGAGACATCACACACCCCTGTTTCAGTCCCACATTGAGATCAAAGAACTCACTCAGCTCACCATCCACTCGCACCGTAGCCCTAGCTCCCTCGTACATACTCTTCACAGCACTCTACAATTTCCCCTCCACTCCATATATTCTTAACCCGCGCCGTCCCGAGGACGTACTTCCACGTCCTCAAGTTTTGTCACAGCTAATCCCGAGGACGTACTTCAACATCCTGCAATTGCAAGGTTCATAATTTCCACAATTTTCAATTTTCGCGAGTCATTTTTGGTACGTATACACGGGACACCTTCCTCAACAAGATGCCAGGCAGAGACAATGCCTTACCCAGCATGACCTCCTCCCCCCCCCCTGCATGCCCTTTTCTCAGCAATTCCCCTGTTATCAGTGACCTGGCCAGTATAGCCATGTCATGCCACGGTACGAAATTCAGGGCCAGAGTGATTCCCCAATCAATGACAATGTGGAGGACAAACTTTACATAGCATTAGAGGAAGAAACAGTTAGAAATGATCAGGTAATGTGGCAAAAAAAGGTCAGGTATTAGTGAGTGAAACAATGCTTATAATGCCTATATTACTGCTTGAAAACCAATATACTCTTGTACTACATATAAATTCGTAACAGTAAATAAATAAATACCGTTTATGAGTGGTGTGCAATAGTTATCCTCCCATAGAACTCGTTTTCTTTGGTGCCAGCCTGATAGAAAACCCAGTAAGGTAAGGAGGCTCTCCTACCTGTAATGAGTATTTTAAACCTCAGGTGAGCGATTTCTCTATGAATTTTCGATGTTTCTTACCAAAAGCGAAAGTTTTAGCAAAAAAAAGAAGGGTCGAAAAATGGTCGGGATTGGGGGGTACCAGTGGTCAAAAAGTGGTCGGGACGGGGCGGGTTAATACCTTCCACATACCTTGCCTATCTATTCTGTCATAAGCTTTCTCTAAGTCCATGAAGGCAGCATACACTTTCCTTCCCTTCTCTAGATACTTCTCCACTAAACATCTTAGAACAAATATCTGATCTACACACCCTTTTCCCTTCCTAAATCCCAATTGTTCTTCTCCAACTAGCTCCTCTGTCATATGCCTAACCCTATCAATGAGTATTCTACCATATATTTTACCAGTCACACTAAGAATGCAAATACCCCTATGGTTACCACATACTTCTCTCTCCCCTTTTCCTTTGTACAGAGGAACAATTATACCTGATTTCCAGTCCCCTGGAACCCTTCCCTCTTCCCAAGCCAAATACACAACTTCCATATCCACTCCACAACAATCTCACCCCCATACCTAAACATTTCACCACACACTTCATCAATTCCTGGGGCCTTTCCCAGCTTAATCTTCTTCATCGCTTCCACTACTTCCGCCCTACTTATCTCTTCCTCCCTCCTCTCATCTCTTCTTCTCCCAGCCATTCCCCAACCACTTATACTCACACTGCTCTCACTCTCCACATTCAACAAATCCTCAAAGTGCTCCTTCCATCTCCTCAATTTCTCTCTCTTCTCCACCAACAATCTATTATTCCTATCTTTCACTCCCCTATTATTTCCCCTTTCACACTGCCTTACTTTCTTTACCTCCTTCCAAAACAATTTCTTACTCTCCCTCCATTTCACACTCAGATTCCTCCCAAACTCTTCATCCACTTTCTTCTTACTCTCCTTCACCAGTCTCTTAACCTCCCTTCTCATGCTCACATATACCTCTCTCTTCTCTCATCTTCTCCCCTACCTCTACTCGCCAACCATTCACCATATGCCTTCTTCTTTTGTTCCACAGCTCGTTTCACCTCATCATTCCACCATGCTGTCCCTTGCACACCCTTGCATCTCCTCCTCACTCCACAAACCGCCTCACACGCTGCACTTATCTCTTCCGTGAATATCTTACATACGTCTTCTACCCCTTCCATCTGCTCTAGGTCAAACCTTCCCAATCTTTCTTCCACTATGCTCTTATACTCTGTCATTTTCTCACTATCTTGCAATTTCTCCACTCTTCTCACAAGAGCTGCTTCCTCCTGTCTTCCCCTTCGCCTCCTCAACCACTTTCTTTGCATCTTTACCTTGGCCATCACTAAGTGATGGTCCGAGACTCCATTCCCCCACCCTCTCCACACTCTTGCATCCAACACTTGTCTTCTCATTTGCTCATCCACACACACGTAGTCTATCATTGCCTTTCGTTCAACAAGTTCACCATCCATCCTCCTCATTACTCTCCATATATACCGGTGGATCATCTTATGATGAAAGTAGGTGTTGGCTATTGCCAGCCCCTTACAAGCACAGATGTCCACCAAAGCACTACCATTTCCATCTACTTCAGCTGGCACACCCCACTGACCAACCACTCCATCCACTCGTACATTCCCAACTTTGCCATTCATGTCTCCAATCAACAGCACTCTCTTGCTCCTCTCAAACTTGTCCATACATGCTTCTACTCTCGCCCAAAACTCATCTTTCACTCTTGCCACTCAATCCTCTGTTGGAGCATACACACATACAATCGCCCATGCTTGTATACCTACTTTCATCCTCACCCATACAATCCTTGCACCCACTGTTCCATACTCTCTTATATTCTCCTTCCACTTCTTGCTTATCATCAGACATACTCCCTTTCTTGCCCTCTCATTCTCACTGACTCCCGCACATATACCTACACCATATTCCCATTCTCTCACCCTTTCACCTTTTTCCATTTAGTTTCAGTCAATCCACATATATCCACTTTTGCATCCTCAAGCACCTGAACAATCTCTCTCTCTTTCACTTCATCATTCACTCGTCTCACATTCCATGTTCCCACCCTAAGAATGTCCTTTGTCCGTTCCTTAGTCGTCAACATATGGTCCGTCCGGGTCCGAGGCGCTTTATTCGCTTTTTTAGTTGGTTCTTTTTACGGGGTGGGGCACTAACCCACCACCAACCCTTTTAGTCGCCTCGTACGACAAGCAGGGATACTGGGGGAGTATTCTTGAAACCCCCCTACCCCCAGGGGGGAACCCATACTGATTATCAGAAAGAAGGTTGTGATAGGAAAGATGCTTTAAAAATTTTTCTATTAAGAATTGACTCAAAAACTTTTGAGACAAAGGATGTTAAAACAATTGGACGATAGTTAGAGGGTTGGGAATGGTCACCCTTCTTTGAGACCGGCTGAATGAGAGCAAACTTCCAGCAAGAAGGGTACAAGTTGATAGATAAAGGTGAAAGAGTTTGCCTAGGAAGGGTGTAAGCACAGAAGCACAGTTCTTGAGGACAACGGGAGGGACTCCATCAGGCCCATATGCCTTATTAGTATTGAGGCCAGTGATGGCAGAAAGTACATCAACTGAAGTTGTTTTAGTGTTAGCCATGAGGAAGTCAGAGGGGGTAAGTGATGGAGGAATAGCACCGGAATCGTCTAAGGTGGGATTGGAGGAGAAAGTCTGCGCAAAGAGATCTGCTTTATCAGTAGAAGAAATAGCTACAGAGCCATCAGAGTAGAAAAGAGGAGGGAAGGATGGTGAGGTAAAGTTGTTAGATAGGTTTTTGGCAAGGTGCCAGAGGGAGCGGGAAGAATTGGAGTTGGAGAGTTGAGAGCATTTTGTACGGATGAAATTATTTTTAGCAGAGCGAAGAACAGACTGAGCACGATTCCGGGCAGAAAAGTGAAGATGATGTGATTCAGGGGTGGGTTGGCTCCGGTACCTTTTATAGGCCCTCTCCTTGTTGTGGACAGCATTAGAACAAGCGTGATTAAACTAAGGCTTTCTTGCATTAGTCAAAGGATATGAGAAAGGAATGTATGCTTCCATGCCCGAGAGAATAACCTCCGTAATGCGCAAGGCACACCCAGATAGCTCCCAGCCATGGAAGTAATAATCATTCCATGGAAAAACAAGAAAGTACTGCCCGAGGGCCTCCCAATCCGCAGCTCCAAAGTGCCACAGACGTCGTTTCTTTTGAGGGTCCACAGGCCGTACCGGAGTGATCGGAGGTGAACACTGGAGAAAATCTGTGTGTGTGTGTGTGTGTGTGTGTGTGTGTGTGTGTGTGTGTGTGTGTGTGTGTGTGTGTAGTCAAAATATTACAACACTGCAAATTCTAAACCTCGGAATCTAAAAACTACCTCATCTTCGCAAATGAGATGCAATTCCGGTATGATGTATGGGCATCGGAAATGTGTAAACCAGCAATTTTTAACCCACGTCCCTCGTCTCATTATCATATAGATCAGCATATTTACCTTGGGTGCAGAGGTTTAAAGTACACTGGAATTCGTTAATTAAGCTATACCGCTTGTCATTTCGATACTTTTCAGCGTGTTATACGGGTCAGTGAATGTAAACAGTTCGTATATTTGAAAGCGTTTTAATACATGGCATTATTCTTACTGTATCTTCTCTCACCAGATGTAAGATATGCACGTATTTTTGATCTAATTAATAAGATTGGTGATATATCTCATTATAACCATGTGGTTTTATTCAATAACGGAGATGCCGTTTAGTATATTTATGTTACATTCAGGCCACCGTCAAAGTCTTTTATTTATAGCTATTGTTTTGAACCCTTCAAGATCATATGGACCAGAAATTGATGGATTACTGGCTGAAATTACCCTTCTCCGATGGTCCACCATCCTCCTTTTAAGAGGTAAGGGGTGCTGAGAGACGTTTGCATGAACGGGTAGCAGAACCACCAGGTATATAAGTACCTCCAGGTATATCTCCAGGTATATAAGTACGTACCTCCAGGTACCACCACGTGAAGGCCTCTCACGTGGATATCCCTCCTCGAGGAAAATGAGTTCAAAGGAGTTAGTTTTAATTGAATAATATCTTCTGACTGGAGTATTACGATGGAATCTGATACACTGACACTATTGCCTGGGTCAGTTTTGTCCCATTCTGTTCATCATCTTGGACGGAAAATAAGGACCTGGACTATGTACCAAGACAACATGTGTCATAGTGTTTTAGTTACGTTCCTTCTCATATATGCTTTCATGAATTTTAGACAGTTTCCTACCCACAAAGTATTGACTCGCCCAGCCCAGCTCTTTTCACCTCCGTCAAGGAGGTTTTGTTTGTGGTTCGGATTGTTTGCCTGTCTGCCCTTCTGTCTTGTTCTCTGTTTGTTAGAAACTATGGAAAACTATTGGATGGAGTAAACCGAAATTTCGAGTAATGTTTAAGGATCACCAGAGAAAAAAAGTGAAATTAACTGGGATGAAAATTGTTAAATGAAAAAATCAGTAGGTAGGATGGTGCTGGCGAAATGTGCTTAAGCGTTGTCTGTGTGATCTTGATTCTTTTGAAATTTACTTCTTCACTATTTACTTCATCCTTTGAAATCTACTTGCTTTCGACTTGATGGCGAGTTCCACAACATTTAGGGTTCCTTACCTCCTAAGGTACACGTTCTGTTGGGTATCTTTTCTCTACGTATCATTATATGGTAGTTAATGAATACCTTAAAAAATGGTTCATAACAAGTGGTTTCTGATGGTTCCTCAGAGCATCCGTCAGCTGAAGAATTTTGAGGTTCGCATAAATAAAAGCATATACATCAGAGGGAAAAGTTATCTACGTCGTTCTGTACTTCTACAAGGTTTGTGGAAACAGGATTTAGTGGCATGATCCATATTAATTTATGAATGATTCTTAGAAACGTGGATTTTACGTTCTGTTCTATTCTAGGCTACAGACGACTACTCTGTTCACAGCAGAGTTAGTTAAAAGACCTGAGATTACTAGTGTGCATATCTGCGCATTTATGTTATAAATTGTCGGTCGAGATTAAATGGTACAAAAATGGATAACACGTGAGGGGTCAAGAAATAAGGCCATGTTGTGAATAAACATGTCGGAATGGAGAATGAATTGAAGATGGTGACACAAGGGAGAAAGTGCCAGACGCCTTGGCAGCACTGACAGTAAAAGTAGAATAAGAGGTGAGAGTTTAGCGAGTACTGCAAGACAGTATAGTGGTTAACACACAGTACTATGAAGAGAGCGAGGCTTGAGAGGCAAACATCAGAAATGAAAGTTGTTGATTTTTTTATTTTTTTTACCGCAGAAGTGTCTGTGGAGGGACAGAGGGGTTTCAAGGAATGATGGACAAATGAATGAGTTAGTGAACGACAGATTATACATAGAGGCCTTTTTCTGTCACTCAAACTGAAACCTTTAATTACACTTGGAAAACATACAGATAAACTCATTTTATTTTTCTTTTCAAAGTACAGTACCCGCAAAGTACTGTAATAATATTCAGTCACTCTTATTGTTGTTAACAAAACTAAAAGCATTCACTAAGCAATGCACAAGAAGTAGAAGCCATGTTGAAAAGCTAAGACTCTTGCATAATGCAACTTTCATAATAATATACATCCTGCTATTCGTTGCTCTCAACCTAGAAGCCAATGGAGTAGAGGCTATTGCTTCACGAAAAGTAAAGAAAAATAATCTTGATGGATCGGTTATAGGAAACGAATATTAAGCGACTGACTGTTAGAAAAGTCTATGAGAAGGGTTGGTTGAAAGATGGAGATCATGACTGACGTGGGGATTAAAACAGGCGAAGATAAGAAGGGAGGGGGGAATATGTGTATAGTTGGTGGAAGACTCATTGATTTTGGACGAAATTTTCCCGGAGGTACTTTTTTCGAAGCTACCCCATTCAGGAAACATTGTCAGCTAGCAGATGGACTGATAAGCTACGAACGGTCTTCCTGCAGTTGAGTACAAATATCTGGCTGTAATAAATGCATAAGGTTTTCTGTTGCTACATAGCAAAACACTCCCAACTTCCTATGACTCTCTTCACTAGAACCAATCGTATGTTCTTAGCTAGAAAGGAGTTTCAGAGTTGTCCCGACCATGAGATAGTTAATTAAGACTGTTTCAAACCCTTTCAGGACCTGGGATCTGCCCTAAGCTGAATAATATTGAATGAAAGCAGCAAAATACAACATAAAAATAGAATCATAGTAAACGATGACAAAATACAATAACATACGAGGAAACAGTATCACTAGGCTCATGAGAATCACCGATGTAAGTAGAAATACAGTACCTCATACTTTATACGGACATCAGTAAACATGCTAATTATACCAGACGAACAACAAATCAACCGCTGCTTCCCGAAATTGCCACAACTTTCAGACCAGGTGTTCTTATGGTCCATAATTCTTCATCCAATACCAGCGGTAGGTTCACAGAAACAGAAGGCTTCAGTGTCAACACCACTTGTTTCATTTACATTTCATAAAATAGGTCCTAAATACAAATGATACTTATAGATCTCTGAAAAACTGTGTCCTTTTCTTTACATAAAAATCACCTTTCAGTGACAAAGAATTTTTCTTCATCAAACCCCCCACCTCTCTAAATGTAAACATTACCATCATCATCATCATCATCATCATTATCATCTTATAATCCTGTGTTGTCCCATGGGGTGCGTAGGAGCCCGGGACTAGGCAAGGTCGTCTTGACATTTTAGATAAGAGTAACTAGCCTCACTCATTCCTGAGTGGCATTACGTGAGTAATAAACCCTAACCATCCCTCGGATATAAACCTGCACTGGCTCAATCCTACTGGAGCGCCTTAATTACCCACTAAACCACCACGCGCCATAATCTGGTTATATGGTTACCACCCAGCATAATAAATGGTTTCCTGGTGTACAGGAAATAAAACATCGAAATCAGTTAAGCTTTCATTTTTTCTATACCTTGGTACAAGGCTGCTTTAAAATATAAGGCTTCAAATTCAAAGCATCTGACCAAATATATGTATGTCCTCCTAATACAGACTTCAAAATCAAATACACTCTCCAATGTTAGTCATCCAAATATCAAAATTGCCTCTTGCCGTTGCCTTCACGCATCCCTGCTGCAGCCACTGTTTGCTGTTCATACGCGTGGTGGTGTGCCTCCCCAACGGCAAGGGAGAGTTGGGTCAGGTAGTCTTCCTTGTATTAAAACTTGGTAACCCATTTAACTTTGGCTGTGCCCGCTGGAGGTGTGGGTGTGGCGGTATGGCGTGCATGTGAGTGTCGTGGTGTAGTAGAGTGGTAGTGTAGGTATAAGTGTGGTATGGTGTGGGTGTGGTGGAATGATGGTGTGAGGGATGAGGTGGTGTGTGCTGGAGTGTACTGGTGTGAGTGTTGTGGTAGGTAGTGTCTTTGTGTAGTGGTGTGGGTGGTATGATGTAGTGATTTCGTGGTGATGTGAGTGTGTTGTTGGTGTAAGGTGGTATGATGATTGGGTGAGTACAGAAGTGCGAAGATAGTGGTGGTAAGGGTGTGATGGTGCTCTGAGTACAGTAGAGTGATGGTGTTGTGGTGTGAGTGTAGCTGTGTAGTGATCATGGAGTGCTAGTGTGAGTGTAGCTGTGTAGTGGTCATATGTTGGTGGTGTGAATGTTGTGGTATGGTACTGATGTGGTTGTGATGATGGTGTCGGTGTGGAAATACGGCAGTGGTTATGGTGGTACACTGCAAGAATAGGTGTGATGTGGAGGAAAAATTGCTCTCACAGTCTATAGCCGACCTCTTTATTCCAAGAAGAGGTGCCTGAGAGAAAAAAATCACCTCGCCCTGTCCTTCATCAGGTTGCCCTTCCTTGAGCTAACACTATAGTCATTCTTATACCTCTGTACGTCAGTCCCTCACCATATTCTCGGTCTCCCTCTCCCTTGCACGTTACTCATATTCACTCTCCAAACCATTCTCTCGCTCTCCAGTCGCTTCACGTGGCTAAACCATCTGGGGGTTCTTCTCAAACTTTCCAGGACATCAAAATAAAGAGCATAGTGCTCCCTAACTTCTCCATTTGTATGTCTTTCTCTTTCCACTTAAGTTCATATCTTCCTCTCAACTAACTCCCGTTATTGTAATTTCACGGACATGTGTCCTATCAAAGTTCAGGCACAGCTTACGTCCATGAGACTTCCATAAGGAAGGAACAAATCCTCTACTCCCATGTTCACCTCCCTTTTTTTATGTTCCCATGGACCTCAGGTCAGCCGTCTTTATATGCTGACCACCAAACTTGAGAACAATCTTCCCTTCACCGCAGAACTCTGGCCACTGCCACTGAATCTGCTTAGCTACTGCATAAATTGGCAGTTATGACAGGTACTTGTCCTGGATTAAGCAAATCCACTGTGTCCTTAATTTTTGCCATTACATTTTTATTGCAGCCACAGAATGAGCTTCATTTCTAAATAGAGGCATCGAAGATGTGATGCTTACTTCAGACTGCAAATTTATCTTTTCTGATGCATGGTAGGAGGACCATGTCACATGTACAGAGTCATTGGTTTCTTCAGTGACTCTAACCTTTTCAAACCATTCATATTCATGTGTCAAGACTGGTTTGAATAAAGTGAATGTTGGGGAGACATCTGGAGTCACAGTAACAGGAGGTCAAGGATTCGTTTCAATGAAATGGGCTGGACGAATATTAGTGAATGACTCCGGAAGCTCTGGTATGTTTTTTTTTTTTTTTTTTTTTTTTTTACCATCTTCTATTTTCAGTGGTGAGCGTAACTGACCTTTGTTATCTGAACTGGGATGTTGGAAAACGGAAACACTTGTCTCATGGAGCGATGTTTGTGCTGTCGTGGAAGTTGGATTATGGTCAAAGTTGTCCGTGGTAGCTGTTGTGAATAACCCTTTCCTGAAGACAGGAGGGCATACTACACCATCTGCAACATACCTGGTGATCACAGCATCCCCTGGTTGTGCTGATATTTCTAGCACCCTGTCATATGAAATACTGAAGCCATTGTCATGCACCATTTCAGTGAGATGATTCTTTCTGGTCTTTGCAAAAACAATCAACACACAAAGGAAATGATCGTTTCTCGGTCTTTTCAGTGCCTGTGACATGCTGCTGCTTCTTTGATCCTAGCTTGACCGTTAAACTGGAGTAGTTGGGCCGTAGCAATACCTGTTTTGAATGCATCGAATTGCAACAGTGATTTAATGTCTGCTCTTTGCTCAATCATACAGATAAATTGAAGTGTAGTATGCACTAATTCATGACATACTGTTTGTAAACATCCATCAAATGTGGACTTATGACGGAGCATGCGCCTGCATACAATCTTTGTAGCTTTAGCAAGAACTACAGTATCTCTTCAATGTAGTCGCCAGCATTATCTAGAACATAAACAACATCCTTATGAAAAGCAAGGAGTACATCTCGCCCCTTGTGATGAGCTAGTTCACGCATTTGTATTAATTCGTCTTTCAGCCTGGAACAGTTGACATTTTGGCCCTTCAATCCCGACAGCTCAAGTCGCTGTTTAAACAGTGCAGTCAACTCTGCGAGCCTGAATATTACTGAATCAGTACCCCCACCAACAGATCGTTTCATTTATATATGTAATTAGTTCAGATAATGCTATAGCTTTGATTTCGTGGTCATGTGGTGTTTCATTTTCGTTTTCCCGAGCTTCTTTCCTGAAATGAGCCATCTCTTTGTTGTATAAAGCCACTAAACAAGCAGGATGATACTTTAATTCCAGGGCCACGACATCTCTTCCACTGAGCTTCGCCAACAGTCTTCCATCATCCAGGTCTTGAGCACACTCATTAAGCCTATCATTCAGTTGCATCGTCATGGCTTGTTTAGGCAATGAAACAGGTTCCTGTTTCTCGCAAAAAAAAAAAAAAAGCATTCTGAAACATTTGACAGTTCTCAACACTTTTGTTTGTCGTTCTCCACTTGTTTCAGTTGTTACTGTTCTATTTCTCACCCTTTCAGCTCTGTAGTGTTAAACTTGAGCCTTCCGCTTTGATGATATTTTGCTTTGCACCTTCTCAGAGTTGCTATATAACTGTCACCTTCGTCTAATCAGACAGGATCAAGCATGATTGATAAAGCATTAATTGCTTTGAACTGAGGAACATTTTTTGCTGTCATACTGTAGCCATCCTGCTCTGTGCTATATGAAATTGGTGGACGTTTAAGATCTTTTTTGTCCAGTTGACAAAGACAGTACTTGTTCCAATCTGTTCGTCCCTTGGACGAAGCTTCACCAACGTCAGCCACATTCAAGAATATATGATAATAAACAATTAAATGCCGAGAGTTTATCCTATTACTACCTTAATTGTAAGCACTTTCTTGTATGGAATACAACTAGGTTCATGTATTAAACTGACATAAACCCAGCCCGATCGTTCATCCAGTGTCATCCAAGTCCTGTTCGATCTGTACACCATCCAGGTGATTAAATCCCCATCTTCCTTGGCTCGGCTCTCCCGTGCTGGCATATCCTGCCAATTCAAGTGCGGATATCTAACTGACATGGGGGCTTATTTGACATCATTTGGAACATTTAACTGTATTACTTTACAGAAGCTGACACTGACCTCCATGCTGAGTTCCACAGCAGTGATGTCACCAGTGTGTCCTGGTAGTGGATGACATTCACAGTTATAATTACCATTACAGGTTGATTTTCGAGAGGCTAACGTTATTTTTATATCAACTAGCCCTTGATGAGTCCCTGGTGCTTGTATCATAAAGTGAACGATTCCGCCAAATTTTTGCACTTAGCTGTCGTACTATAGACCTACATTATTCTTTGGGGAGCCTTCAACCTCAGAGTCAGTCAGCTGGGTCAAGAAAGAATCAGCAAAAGAAATATCATTTGGTACCTCATTAGCACTAACAGTATCACTGTCATGAGAGGTTGTTGCTGTTGTGGTTACAGCACAGGCAGGGAACAGAACAGTGTAGGGCAGTCTACCTCCAGTTCTTTTGTCGTCTCCTCACCTTTGGGACCTTTTGATACGCGGGAAAGTGCACTCACTTGTCCTCCTGCTAGATTATTACCCACAAGGAAAGTGACCCCTTTCACAGGTAACTTGTCAAAGATATCCACAGGTACTGGACTTGTAACTATATCTAACTAGAACTTCACCTCAGTCCGGGGGACAGACACATAATCAGCTATTTCCTGTAATAAAACACATTCATCAGGCTCAGCAACATCTATTATCCCCTTCAGCATAAGAGACTGAAGTATCTTTGCCTCACAGTATAGTGACTTCCTTGGTAGTTTATCATCAGTTGACACTAGTCCTTTAGAAATGAATTTGGCAAAGAAGATGTCTTGGGGGGACTCATTACTTTTACTATATGAGGGAGGATGCTCTGGCTGAGTCTGTTATCACGTTAAACAATTCTTCATTCCTGTACAGTGATAGCTCTACAGGAGTCTGGCTATCAACCACTGTCTGCTCCACTTTGCCTCGTATTCATTAAACACCTGGTGAGGATGTGTAAGAATACTAATCAGCCAATCAATTTGTTGTTACTCTCTTTCAGTACTAGCAGTCTCCCAAGTGTTTATCAGAGCAATAGATTTAGCTCTATGACTTCTTACCTCATTCACCACTCTTCCTTTACATGACCCTTCCAATTACAATACTGACAAAAGTTAGAACTTCTTACTGGTCCTTTGGCAACAACGTCCCCACTCTCTCTGGTGAAATTAACATGCTCTGTGGTTACGGTTTGTCCCATAGAATCATCTGATTGAGTCTAAACTGGTTTGCAAGAAAAAGAGTTTACAGAATCTAATTAGTCCAGTCTTCTGTATCTACTAAATGTGTGAGGCTTAGAATCATATGTGTGGACAGTACAATAAATATACTAACTGCCACGACAGGTACCTCAGCCTGGTTAGCCACCCCGTTCTCAACTACGTGAGTGTCAGCATCCTTGGCAATATTCCTAGTCAAGTTCTCTGAGCTCATAAGTTCCCTCAGTTTAGTGAAATCCTTGTTAATTTTCTTAGAGTGCAGCCACTAATCAAATGAAGCTTGAAGTATTCTAACATATTCCACATGGGTCTGATTTTGGTTTGTTTGAATGTGGTTCTAAACTGATTGATTGTTTGATTGAATATAATTATAATCTGGCGGCGCAACTGCCAAGGTCATATGCCGGCAGACAACAAGATAAAGGACGCCGCAGAAAAAGAAAATGTGCATTTTCAAAATAAAGTTAATACCCATTATTACAAACAAAACACGAAAAACAGAAACTAGTATATAAAATACCATTTACTTATAAATCATGAAGGAGGCACGCCTCCTGTAGAAAACTAAACACATCATTAAAGTCGCTGGAGGCTCCACCAAGCATCGAAGACAGACAGTAGGCACCATCTGCTCCCTTATGCCTACAGAGGAATCTGTGATGTAGATCCCCCAGACTTGGACACTCGACAAGCAAGTGACGGACAGTAAGGGGAATAAGACAGTCACCACAGTACGGCTGAGGCCCACCACTCATCAAGAACCCATGTGTAAGCCGAGAGTGCCCAATGTGAAGCCTGGTAAGGGCCACTTCCAATCACTGGGGCATGGAGGGGAGAACCCTCGGCACAATCACTCTCTGAAAAATCTCTTTTAGCTTATTATGAGCAACTCCATCCCACTGTCGCTGCCAACTCATATGAATCGCACATCACAAGGTGTTACATCAGAAACGGGAACCGGGTAGTCTGTAGGTGGTCGTCGAAATGACGCAGCTTTAGCTAGAGTATCTGCCTTCTCATTGTCTATCACACAACATGAGCGGGAACCCAGCAGAAATCTACACAATGGCCATGACGACCAAGAAGAACAAGCCATTCTAAAATTGATAAAACCAGTGGATGGGATGCATTAAAAGACTCCAGTGCAGAGAGAGCACTATGGGAGTCACTAAATATCACAAAAGCAGACTGGGGGAGGGTAAAAATAATGTGGAGAGCAAATAAAATTGCAGTCAGTTCTGCAGTATACACTGAAGCAACGCCAGGAAGGTTACCCCCTCTACTGAAGGAAGGGACGACAACACCAAAGCCCACTCCAGTATCAGTCTTAGATCCATCAGTATAGAGAGGGATAGAACCCTCATGACTATAGGCATGCTCTAAAAAGAGAGAGACACCTGAGAGGGAAATAAGCCCTTTTTTCCAACAATGGACCTACAGAATGTTACATGAGGTAGTAGCCAGAAACCCCTCCTCGGTATCTGATGTGGAAAGACTGCCAGTCTTGGAACAGAGAGGGCTAATGTAACAGATCAGACCCTACAGTATAACCAAAGGGCTTCGGGAAACTAGGACAGGAGTCATAAACAGATGATTGGGAATCCTGGATAACAATGGCACAAGAAACAGAAGGATGGCTGTGAAGACGATATCAGCATCTCATCATCAATGACTGGCGATGCAAAGCCAAAGGGAGGGCATCAGCATCCACCAACAAACTCAAAATCGGGTATGACCTGAATACCCCAGTTGCCAATCGTATACCAGCACGATGCACAGTATCCAATATCTGGAGACGGGCATTGGTTGCAGTGGAGCAGACCTCACACCCATATTCAATTCTTGACAGGATAAGAGATCTATGGAACAGGAGGAGGGTCTGATGATCAGCACCCCAAGAAGTGTGCCCCAAAATCCCCAGAAGACTCAAAGCCTTAATACAAGTTGCCCTCACTAAACGAATATGAGGAACCCAGGTTAGACGTCTATCAAACAGAAGACCCCAAAATCAAGTCTCTTCCACACAGAATATCCTTTGACCATACAGATACAAGTCAAGGTCTGGGTGAACCCCCGAAGATGACAGAAATGCATAGCCACAGTCTTTTATAAAGAAGAATGGAAGCCACGAGACTCAGCCCACTCAGAAATTCTATGAAGAGCCAGCTGCTAATTCCTCTCTATCAGAGACATCCTAGATGCAGTGAAGGAAATTGAGAGGTCATCTACGTATAATTAGCCTCACACACCATCGGGAAGTACACTTATTACACTGTTGATGACCACAGCAAACAGAGTAACACTAAGGGTACTCAACTGTGGTACTCCATCTTCAAGTGCACGAGCATTAGAAAGCACTCCTCCCACTCAAACCCTTAAAAAACGATTAGATAAAAAGTGCTGAATAAAAATAGGCAAGTGCCCACGAAGACCAAACTCATAAAATGAAAGTAAAATGACATGACACCAGGCAGTGTAGTATGCCTTCTCCAGATCGAAGAAGACAGTAACTCGGTGTTGGTTAGTGAAGAAAGCCTCACAGACGGAAGATTCTAAGGACAGTAGGGCATCAGTGGTAGATCACATTTCACGAAAACCATACTGGACTGATGATTACCCCTCTCCAAATACCACATGAGCCGACAATTTACCATCTCCAACACCTTGCAAACACAAGAGGTCAGAGAGATGGGACAATAATTTATAGCCTGCAGATGATTCTTTCCAGGCTTAGGGATTGGGATAACTACAGCAACACCCCAAGAAGATGGAAATTCGCCATGACACCAAATTCAATTGTATAGTGCCAGTAAAAAGGAGAGGGAATCATCAGACATATGGCGTAAAAAAGGCATATGGAATATCATCATACTCAGGAGACGAATCATGACACTGTGACAAAGTTGCCTGAAGCTCAAAAATAGAAAACGGGACACTGTAAAACTCTCCCACAGAAGATTTGAAGCTGAGGCTACAGGTTTCCAAGCGCCAACGTTGGCATGGTGAAGGCGAATCTGTGTCCTTTTTAGGCATACCAGCAAAATGCTGGAGAAATGCTTCAGCAACGGCAAAGAGGTCAGTCACAGCCCCCATGAGTATCAGATAAAAGAGGAGGGGAAGGAATAGAAAATTTGCCAGAAATCTTTCTGACCCGGTTCCACATTTGGGTGAGAGAAGTCCTCGAGTGAAGGGAGGAAACATACTCCTGCCATGAAGCACGTCTAGCCTCTTTCAACACGCGACGTGCATGAGCATGTCAAATATTGAGTGTCCCCATGATGGCGGTGAAGCCTAGAGAAGGCAACTAGTTTGGCTTTCACCAGGGAACCGGACATTTTGGATATCGACAAGAAGTTTTGGGAGTAGATAAAAGAGCTGCTGAGAGCATTACATCAGTTATATATGCCACTGCCTCATCAGCACTACAAAAACTGTCCACGGCACAGTCAGTGGAACATAATTCCCTGAAGAATGGCCAGTTTGCCTTGTCCAGACTCCAGATAGGAAGATGACATTGTGGCTCACACTCAGCAGAAGTTAAAAGAATTGGGAAGTGATCACTGCCATGCAAATCTGCGACACACCCCACTTAAAATCTAAAATAGTAGTAGCTGAGCACAGAGACAAAACAGTGGCCGTTAAACACCAATCTATGAAAGTATGTCATATCACCTGAATTAAACACCCCCAACTCCTCATCCTCCACCAAAGAAGCCAGCATAGCACCTCTAGGGTTGGTCATACTGTCACCCCGCAGTGCATAACGACCATTCAGATCACCTAGTAAAAGAAAAGGGGATGGAGGGTCACGAAGAAGGCGAACAAGATCTACCTTCTCAACAAAAGCACTTGGATAGAGGTAAAGACTACATAATGTATACTGATGGCAAAGGAAACTCTGTATGGCAACAGCCTGCAGTGGACTTGAAAGACTTACATAAGTGAATGGGACATCATAGCGAACTAGGAGTGCAGCACCACCATGATGTCCTTGGCCAGGAAGAAGATCAGAATAAAATACGTGGTAACCAGGAGGACCGGAAGGAGCAGCATACCCAACCATGGTCTCCTGGATGCATATTCATACTGGGGAATAGCGGACAATAAGACTACGCAATTCCTCCCAACTAGCACATAAGCCACGACGATTCCATTGAAGTATTAATCCCATAATGGAGTGGTATTATATGAGGTTACTTCCAGTACCAGAGTTCTGGACATTGGAAACCTTGACGGGTTTCCGAGTACCTGTCTGAGGGTTAGATTTGGTAACAGGTTTTCTAACCTTAGCTAACCCCCTGGAGGAGGAACCCGAGATACCTGGATTTGTAGGTGGCAAAGGGGAGGAAGAAGGCCAGACAGTGGTCTTCTTCTGTGGTGGAGGAAGAGATGGTTTTGTAGGGGGACCTCAAGCTGCCTTAGCCTGAACAGAACTGGCAGCGCTATCGCAAGGTGGAGTACGATCAGTAGCGCACCCCACAGTACTAGGATCCCGAGAAGGCAAGGCCTCATGCAACTGAGGAGGTGCATCAACAATGCGGGCATCACCACTGTTTGGTGGGGTCTGGACTGTCAGTGAAATATCCTCAGCCTGCACTTGCCCAGACCCCTGAAAATCCTGAGGAGAAAGGGTAGTGGGCTCCCCAGCCGAAACCTTCTGTGGCCAGGCTTTAGTCTCTGAGCATTCTGAGGAGCCATGGGGATGCTTGCCATGCACAGGAGAGATGCTGTTTTTTTTTGGATATGTCAGGACAAGGAGAAGCATCGCCATGGACGTCTGCCACTAGCACGGAAGGGTGTCGAGCCTCTGTCACTAAAATGAGGGTAGAAACATTAGTTGAAGAAGGCAGGTTACCACTCGCTTCACAAGCAGCGGGAGCCTCAGCAACATCAGTGTGCAAATCACATTAGAGGGGAGCAGGATGGCACAGATCGAGGCAGGGTCCTAGACACAGGACGCTGCACAGATGCACTGGAGAGGAGAGAGGCATAAGAAACTCTGGGCTGGAAAAGTCGAGTCTGGGCTCTCCTTTTTGCCTCAGGAAAGGAAACCTTGTCATGGGTACGTATAGACAAAACCACTTCTCAAAAGTGTAGTGAGGATAGTGCCGAGAGGAGGCAGCATCGGCACCCCCACAATGGTAGCATTTAGTAAGTGCCTGACACTCACTAGCATGGGAGGAGCAACCACAGGAAACAAATACACCAGGAAGGCTAGCTTGCAAACGGTGACAAGAGTGGCTAACATGCCCATACCCCTGACAATGAAATCATTTCTTTGGGGATGGAACGTAAGGCTTCACAGGAAGAGATAACCAAGCAAGTTTCACAGAATCACGCAACATTAATCGGTCAAAGGTCAGGAAAGACATCGGTGTTGGTGTCAGAACACCCTAAATCTTCTTCTGCACCCTGTAAAAATTGACAACACCTGAAGAGCTTAATTCCTCCAACAACCAAGTCTCTGGGTATCGAAGGAGTTCCCGGGAGTAAATGACTCCCTTACACTGGTTAAAGGTGGCGTGGGTTACAGAAGTCATATTGATACCAGAGACGCAGGTCAGTGATTGAAGACGGGAGCTCACTTCTGGGGAGGACACCTCAATAACGAGGCCACCATCCCCTTGGGATGAGATCACAGGTTCTCAATCACAGGTAGAAACAATGGCATGGTGCAAGTCGAAAATATGAATATCTAACACTGAACCACCTGCAGAGGGTTTCAGCACTAGATACTTTGAAAAATTGACTTGCACCATGCTTTCCGGGCTGAACCCCAGAGCTGAACCAGCCCAATGTGACTTCCCCCTTGTCCCATTTAAATGCTGGGGCAGAGGAGGAAAGTCCCTAGGGTCCTGAAAAGGCTCCAGAATGGCCATGAGAGAACAGGATGCATTAGAGTGTCCAGGGACAGGTGCAACGTCGTCAAGAACATTTTAACTAAACGATGCCATGTACGCAAACTCTAACTTCGTTCCCCCACCCCTCCACCCACCACGGAGCCCAACAATGGGAGGTCATATGCCAGAGACAACACCATTGGTGACCCCAGAGGTAGTGGGAGAGTATACGCAGGTAACCACTGGGGGACCTGGGCAAGGGTGACTCCAGGACGTTAGGAGCTACCAGGCCCCCCCCCCCAGTGCCCACTTGACCCTAGCTAACTCATGACCAGCCGATTGACCTGATTGGGCGCAACCAGGCCGCCCGTATAGCTGCAGGGCACATTGTGCAGCATCACTCAACCCCCAGGACTCCCGTCTCCTAGCATCATGAGACGCCACTCATGGCAAACACGGGGAAGCAACGGTCCCACCCTAGATGGCAAATGGGCAGGGACTAACGTCACCAGCAGGCCTCCTCCACCAGTGATGTAGAGGGTGCTTAGTCCACGTGGTCGACAAATGCCGAACCCTACAAAGGTAGGCATGCCTCCAAAGTAGGTGGCACAGCCAACCACGCTTCAAGCCCAGCCATCACGTCATGGTGACCCCCCGCAGCCTGCAAACTTTTGGTACAAGTTAATAAACCAATAAACTGCTTCCTCTACTACCACAAAATCAGCACACTGGTCAATTGATACAGCAATATAGGCCTCCTGTGCCTCACCCTTTAGTACACTCTGCAGCAATGTCGACCAAGAGTCATTAGGCAGAGGGAGGCATGGTATGTTTGCCTGCATGTAGATGATGCACTAATATGAGGTGTCAGGGAGGAAAATGACGGACATATCCTTCATATGAAGCAAACTCACTGGGCGAAATTTTGTCAGTGGCTGAACAATTATAATCATCCACCAAATAGATCAGTTCCCTAAGGTTCACAAGATCTCATTCTTTTGATTTTTTTTTTTTTTTGTATTGTTAATTTGATGCTACTTTCCATTAAAGGTCACGAAGAGCAGAATATGTATTTCATTCACGCTTTACTATGAAACTTCAAAGGCACTTTTTATATCGTAAATTGTAGTGATTTTCGAATTTCCTGACAGTTTCGACACAAGGGACTGATAGATGGAGGGAGTCTACCCGCTGCGCTATCCTTGTCATGGACTCAAGAAACTGATACTATGTTTCCCCACAAAAAAAAAAAAAAAATCTAAAGATTTGTGGCGGATTGATTTTTGTGCGCTCGTTTCTGCGCCTTTTTTTTTCAGTTATTTCTCTCTCTCTCTCTCTCTCTCTCTCTCTCTCTCTCTCTCTCTGTTCTCTCTCTCTCTCTCTCTCTCTCTCTCTCGTCAAGTCCTTAAAACTGTTCCCCAAGACTTTAATGCACTTTACGGTAACCTAAGACAGACAGAGTGGGTGGTCGAGAGAGGATCAAAAATGTTTCACGAGGCTAAGTGCGCCGCCTGCATTTTTCACCTTCCTCCACCTTCTTTTTATTATGCCTGGGTAAACAGCGACAAAGAAGGCTTCGATTTATGTCAGTTAACTAAACGAGAGTCACTACAGAAGACTACTTTTGAATGACCCAATCTTTGCCTAGAACACGAACCACCAGGTCCCTATAGTGATTGCACACTGGGTGATCTGTGATACGAGGGACAATCTTGAATCCAGCAGTCATACCAGCACGAGAATCGAACTTGGGTTCACCCGGGTGTGCACTTGATGAAATTTCCTGTATACCACCATCCTTCTATCAAACAAGAGAAGATAACTGATATTAATAAAATAGATGTACTGTTTCCTCACGGGCATTCAAAGAAAAAATGGAAGTAGCATACCCAGTCCCTCGATATTTATGCCGATTCCGGTGAAATTCATATGATTACGTACTCTTATTTCAGAATGTTTTAATTTTGGGGAGGGAGTTGACCCCTCTTGAATCATTCGGGGGGTTTATGCTTTCAAAAATATTGCATCACGGATGAGAGTCCATCGTACAACATGTATCAAGATATCAAATCCATATCTGATTTCCTTTCAGCATTTCTGAGAATGTTTTATTTCGTGAGGGGGGGGGATCTCCCCTCCCCCCAAAATTATGGCTGGAAATTGTATGTAACCCGACGAATTCATGTGGAAACCTTCATTCATATCAATCAAATAATATTATCCTAGGATTCACACACACACACACACACACACACACACACACACACACACACACACACACACACACACACACAGGCTGAATCTGACAGAAATGTATAGAGAGATTTGTCGGAAGTTTTATCATCCTGCCGCACGATTAATAATAACAACAACAACAACAACAATAATAATAATAATAATAATAATAATAATAACAATAATAATAATAATACAAATAATAATATAACAACGCATATCCTCGGGAAGGCTGGTTATATATTCGGCTACATGTAATTTGGATATGTTTTACATTTTTTTCCAGCTTCCTAATTCGAGACTTACAATGTTGTTTTCGTTTTTCGGTTCTCTTTGCAGACATTCACACAATTCATTACGACCCCTCCCATTTGGTTTCCCTTCTCTCTCTCTCTCTCTCTCTCTCTCTCTCTCTCTCTCTCTCTCTCTCTCTCTCTCTCTCTCTCTCTCTCTCTCATTTATCTTCTATTTCTTTTCCTCTTTCCTTTCTTCATCTTCCCTATTTTATCTCTATTATTTTTTTCTATCCTCTCACCCTACTCGTTACCATCTCATTTGTTATCCCTATAAATTTTCGTTTTTCTCTTTCTGCTTTCTCTTATATTCTGTCCTCTACTCATGCTATCTTCCCTCTTTCACTTCTGTCCATCTATCCTTTACCTTTTGATAAACTTCCACACTATGGTGGAACTCTCTGTATTTGCTAAATTTATTTTTTCTTTTCTTCTCATTTTCCTTCCTTTCAAATACAATTCACTTTGGTATCATTCCTTTATTTTTTCACCAGTTGGTTTCAACCTGGGAACAATTATTCCTTGGGCAATATCCCTCCATATTCATGTTAATTGGTTCATTTGGTTCATTAGCCATTTTATAGATATTTTTATAGGTCAAATGCAATACTATACAGTACAGTCACACAAATTTGGGGACCCCATGTTCTTGTATGTTCAATGCTCGTCACGGTAATCTGCACAGAAGTATGTCAGTATGCCATAGCTATCTGGAGACCATCCTGCGTTCCACTGAGAGCGTTGGCGTTATTTCGTCCAAAATGATTTCCCCTTCCATATTCTTCCCATTCATCTTTCCTTTCCTCCGTCTCTCCATCATATTTCAGAATAAAAGAAATTGATTAATCGATGCTTAGCGCCAGGTATCAAAGACCGTATGACGCTATTTCAAAGCAAAGTTACATGACTAGCAATGGAACAGAAGCGAGAAAAGGGACGAAGAAGTGGTTTTGGCGTATAAGTGGTTTTAACGTTGAAGTGGTCTTGGCGTAGATGTGGTCGTGGCGTAGAAGTGGTCTTGGCATTAAAGTTGTTTTGACGTTGAAGCGGCATGGCGATGGAGCGGCTTGGCGAAGAAATGGCTGAGCGGTAAAGTGGCTTGGCTTTAAAGTGGCTTGGCGTTAAAGTGGCTTGACTGGTCAGTTTGTTCAAAGGCTTAACCTAGGAATGGAGGAAGGATCGACGTCAATGGGAAGTCCTTAAACTATTCATGCCCTGAAGCCTAATGTCTAACCTGATAGGAGTATGGGGAAAATAAAGACCTGAAAAAAAGAAATAATTAGAAGAGATTTAGGACAGAAGAGAAGAGTACAGCGAGGAGAGAAGATCTGGAGCCAAAAAGGCCCCTTTTAGAAGGTTCCTACGAGGAACGGTTACTGAGGGAGTATTCTCCTCCCTCCCCCCCATCCCCGAGGAGACATCTTGTTTAAGAGTCCACAGTTTCTTACCTTTTTTATTCCCTGGTCTCTCCTCCTCATTTTTCCTTCTTGCGGTGCCCTAGTTATCAACTCCCTCTCCTCCTTAATGTATGTTCCCTTACCTGTTTATTACTTATCTTCCCTTCCTATGCCGCTTCTCGTTATCATCCCTTCTGTTTTCTCCCATTTTATATTTCTTTTTCATTTTGTCTTCCCTTACCTCATTCCCCCTTGTTCACCAAGTCAATTTCTTCCTAATTTCATTGTGCTTCTCTCTTCCTCCCCCCCCCCCATCGTATCTTCCCCTTCCTCACTTATCCACTTTTCTATTCCCTTTTTCCTTGAGGAGAAGTTAACCCTTCTTCTATGTCGTGTTTTATATTTTTAACTTGCTACCCCATAGCAAAATCATATTTATATTTTAATCTTGCTACTCCAAGGCAATATCATGTTCATTAGGAGTCTTCTAGAGCTTGGGACAACCTTCATTAACTCCGAGTACCTAGGGTTCTGTCCTAGTATTGCTGAAATTGTTTGTTGGTACCAGGAATTAAATGCGTAAGCGTACTTGTAGTGAAGTGGTCGAACAGTCGTCCCTCTTTATTTCTACTACTTATTTTCTTTATCTAATTCTGTTTCTCCACAATGTCATTTTCATTATCATATTTCATTCCTTCTCTTGATTTTTTAAAATTATATTTTAACTTAATTCAGTCATTAACTCCATTACTGACATTCATTCTTCATTAATACTGTAAAAAAAAAATTTTTATTAATTTTTCTTATTTTCCTATTCCAGTTATTTATTTCTCTTGTTCTAACTCCCCCTGCTGTCTTATTATTCTGTCATAGATTTTCATTGTTCAGATTATATTCGCTTCGATTTCTTTTTCTACCATTTAGCTAATATTTGTCTCATTACTTTTATTCTGTCCGTCCCCTGTCTTGTCTTCCTCTTTGTATCTAAACTGTCGATTTCATTCAACTGTCATTTTCCCCTTCTTAAGTTCTATCTCTTCTCTCTTGTTATTTTTTGTCTTCTTTCATTGTCGCAAAGATAATTTTTTAAATCGATATGTATGTCTTTCATTTCCACGTTTAAGGTCTTTTCGTTCAATGACGTACTTATATTTCATTTCTGCAGTCTGTCTATCTATTGCCAAACGCCTTAATCCCGTAAGAGGAGGCCACAAACAAATCACCTCCATGTTGCCCTGTCTCCCCCATTTCACTGCCCTGCTCCCAGCTCACCCCCCCCTCACTCATATAACTCTCCACTCCATCCCTCCATCTCATCCCTGGCCTCCCCTTCCCTCTCCCCCACTCCAACTCACTCACATACACTCTCCTTGCTCACGTTTTTGTCGTCCAAGCTGAGGGATTGGATTCGAAGCCATCTTCGGTGAAACCAAGCTGCCCCGTTTTTGTCGGCCAAAGTGATACGAAGCCGGCCCAAGCGTTTGTCATCGAAACCAAGACCGTCTTCGTATCTCACCCAAGCGTGGTCGGGAGCAGTCTTGGTGTAGCTTGGGGAGAGTGAGATTGGCCAGCAAGGACACATAAATGATAAATATAATGAAATTAGCATTATGTACATAAAATTAGGGTGCAGGTGGCTAATATTAACGACATATAGAGCCAGTTCAGCACAAATAACGGCTACATGTAAGTTGCATATTCGTCAGAAGATCGTCTTCGGCGAACCCCTCTGTTTACTTTGCGATTGACACGTAATTTTTCGGTTCTACGTATCCTGGACTGTTTTTGCGGACAAAAACCAAGCGCCCCAAGATGCACTTCGAATACCAAGCTCCAGCTTGGACGACAAAAACACGCCTCTTGTCAGTCTGTCACTTTCCATCCTCTCCACATGGCCAAACCACCTCAGAGTGTTTCCCCTAAACGCTTCCTATCACATCCACATCCACACCACAATGCTTCTTCACTTCCTCATTTGTCAGTTTGTCTCTCCATGTGACTCCACATGCCCCTCTCAATAACTCATTTCCACAGCTCTCAATCTTGACTTCTGTCCCTCCAACAAGATCCAAGCTTCACTTCCATACGTTAGAGCTGGTATCACAATACTGTCATGCAATAACTTTTTCACTTCCATTCTCACGTCCCTGTTTCATATCACTGCCTTCAAAGAACAAGCAACCACTCTTCCTTGTTGTACCCTTTCAAGCACTTCACTCAATAAACTTCCATCCTTACTCATCACACTACCCAAGCACTTAAACGCACTCACATTTTCCATTTCCTCCTCATCCAACCTCACTGTACATTCACTGACTTCATTTCTCTCGGAGACCATAACTTTACTCTTCCCTACATTCACCTTTAGACTCCGTTTCTTACACACCCTCCCAAACTCATCCACTAAGTCTTGCAGCTCCCATTCGTCCTCACTTAACAACACAGTATCATCTGCAAACAACGGTACAGGGAGTTTCCAAACGCTGCCCTCTCTCACTAGGGCCGCTCCAACATCCACTGTCCAACCTTGTATCTCTTATAGCCCCATCCATATACAGATTGAACAGCCATGGAGACGTGTCACATCCCTGTTTAAATCCAACCTTTATATAGAAAAATTAACTCAGTTCACTATAGACACGCACTGCAGCCTTAGGACCCTCATACATATTCTTCACGGCATTCAGCAACTTGCCATCTACTCCATATATTCTTAACACTTTCCACAATCCTTGTCTTTCCACCCTGTCACAGGATTTCTTCAAATCCATGAAGGCTGCATACAACTTCCTTCCCTTCTCTAGAAATTTTTCCACTAAAGATCTAAGAATGAATACATGATCTACACAACACCTTCCATTCCAAAAACCTCCCTGTTCTTCTCCAACTAATTCCTCTTCTATATCCATATCTCTGTCAGTAAGTATCTTACCATATACTTTTCCTATTACACTAAGAAGATAAATGCCCCTATGATTACCATACACTTCTTTTTCCCCTTATCCTTTGTACAGGGGAATAATTATACCTGACTTCCAATCCTCCGGGACTCTACTTTCCTCCAAGGCCAATCTGCACATCTTCCGCATCCATTCTGCTACTATCTCCCCCATGCTTCAGCATTTCGCTACACAATTTATCAATTCCTTGTTGGAGCTTTCCCCATTTTGCCTTTCTTCTCTGCTTCCACAACTTCCACCCTACTGATTTCTTCCTTTCTTCTCACATCCCTCCTTCTCTCAGCCATTCCCCAGTCACTTATACTCGCATTACTTTCGTTCTCTCTGTTCAACAACTCCTTGAAGTGTTCTCTCCATCTGCTCACTCTTTCACCCTTCTCCACTCGTAGACTAATCTACCATTTCTATCTTTCATTCCCCGACTAACTTCTTTGACATCTTGCAATGTCCACGGGATTTATATTTGTTTTGAACAGACTTTTTGAGTGGAAATGTAACAAAGATTATTTGGCCCCTCTAACGAGGAACGTTTCTCCTGATATGAGTAAAATTACATGATGGTAACAAGACGAAAACAAGAATACGATAAAAATTATGTTTTTCTTTATTATACTTTGCTATATTCTTATCATTTAGACATTTAATTCCCTGTTTTCTCCATATCTCTGCTTGCATTTTTTGCTACTAAGCCCCCCGTTCACCCATGCGGTTACTGGCACTTCCTTTATTTTCATTAATTTTCATATATTTCAATATATCCTCACTACATTTCCTGTTTCTTGTTTCTTTCCTCTCTCTCTCTCTCTCTCTCTCTCTCTCTCTCTCTCTCTCTCTCTCTCTCTCTCTCTCTCGCATTCCTTACAATTCGCCCCTTTATTCCTGTCTTTTCCCTTTTTACCTTTCTTTTTATTCCATCTCTCTTCCCAACTTCCTTCTCTCTCTCTCTCTCTCTCTCTCTCTCTCTCTCTCTCTCTCTCTCTCTCTCTCTCTCTCTCTCTCTCTCTCTCTCTCTCTTCTTTTAAACTTTTCTTTAACTTTATCCCCAACCCATTAATACCAATCTATCCCTTACCTTTCATTTCTCATTGTTTTTCGTCCCGTCTCTCCTCTGTATCCTCCCTTCATTTTATCATTACTGACCTGGTCTTCTCGTTTCACTTTCTTTTTCCCTCCCTCTGGCCTTCTTTCTTCTCATTCCATTCCTCTCCTCACATGTCTATATCTCTTATCTCCATCTTATTCTTGCATTGCTTCCATCTCTATCTCCCATCTCAATTCCATAGTTCTATGCTCTCGGCATTATTTCACTCCTCTCCCCTCTTCAGTCACCATTTTCGTCCTTTATTCTCCCTCGAAACTGTTTTCTTCTCTCATATCGTCTCCCTCTCAGATCTGTATTCCAATTAACTCCCTCTATGCAGTTCATTGGTCATTCATTTATCTCTCACTGTCCTTTCCCTTTTCTCCCTTTCTCCCAGTCTCTTATCTTCAGTTCTGTCTCCATCTCCTCTTCCCCCTTTCCTCCTCTGTCTCCCTAACTTTCCTTCCCTCAACTTAATCCTTCCTATTCGTATCCCCATTGTTTTATCCGTTCGTCTCCTTTGTTTCTTCCTTCATCATCACTATATCCCACTCTCTTCCTTCTGGTCCTTCATTCCCTCTTTTACTCTCCCTCTCCCCTTTTTCCATCATTGTCTTCTCCATCCTATCTACCTTCGCTCTTTCATCTCTCTCGTACTATCTGCAGTTCCCTCTCCTTTCACCCCTTTAACCCTTCCCTCCACAAACTCACCCACCGCTGTGAGCCTAACGTATTACCTCTTGTGAAAAACGCAATGGATGGTTCGTACATAACCCCAGACTATTTCAAGCCATCACAGCACAGCACACCATGCCACACCACAACGCATTGCCATAAGACTCATCGCCACATCACACCCTAGCATACCGTACCATCTATGCCAGAAGAAACCACAACAGACACCACATCGAACCAAACTGCACCACAACACATCACAACAAACCTCACCATAATGCACACTCTACATCACAACATATCACACCAAAGAATATCACACCACACCACTTCACACTACAATGTTCCACACCGCATCAAATTACTGGATACGACACTGCAGTACACTAAGCCATACTACAGCACACCACGTAACAATATACCATACCAAACCACACCAAAACTCAGCAAGTCTCATCACAATACACCCAACACAACATACTGCACCACACAACACAGCGTCATGCCTCACCACACCACACCACCACGCCACCCACCACTACACAGAAACCACACCAAATTACCCAGTACGGTAGCACACCACACGGCACCACACCACGCCAACTACATCACAACACAGCTCACTACACCACACCTTACCTCACCATACTACACGGTACCATCAACAACACACCGCACCACACCACGCGGCACCACACCATACACCATTCCACACCACAGCATACCACACCACACCACACCGTACCACACTGCATCACACCTTTCCACAACATACTACATTACACCAGACGATACCACACAACACATAACAACACAACACACCATTACATCACACCCCAACACAATATACAAGACCACACTGTATACTGTACAATAAAACTGGGGTAAGAAACATGAGATGAAAAGAAATTCATATATTCAACTACTGGAGAGTACCCACTAAGCAAATGCAAAGTCACAACAAATAATATGCCGAATTGCAGTTTCTGTAACCAACAACAACAAGAAACATAGAAACAAACCAATATGATTTGAAATATAAATAACTAAACTAACAAATAGGCGATAAGAAGAAACAAAAAGAATAAAGTAAAATTCATAGACCAGAGAAATACGGAACGCAGGAAATACGGAACCTTTCTGTGCTGTAATGCCCCCTTATCCCACCCACCAACCACACACCCACGCATTCGTGACCCGACATCCCCTGTACCCGGTGTGTTACACGGAAGGGCTGCAGCTTTAACACGCCAGGCTATTTTAGGCTTGGCTCTGTGCTTTGCCTGTGAAACATGGTGTGGTCCGGAGAGGGGGGAGGGGGGAACCATCCTTTGTGGCTGTGTGTACGGGGGTTAGGCAGTTAACTATTTTTATTTCATAGGTGTAGTGGCAGAATGGACTCTGGTTGTGTACAGTAGCATGAATCCTGCAGCATAGTTTCAGTCCTTTGATCGTTGTCTGGGAGGCTCTGGACGAGGATTAGGAAAACAGGAAACGGATAATTCTCTCTTGAGGGTAACCAAAAGAGAGAGAGAGAGAGAGAGAGAGAGAGAGAGAGATGAGGTCAAGAGGGGGATGCAAGGGAAGCAGAGAAATTATTGGCAAACTCTGGGAAGCAAAGCAATTCAAGAAGAGAATCCATCGTTACCGGGATCCTCCATTTGATGTGGTCCATTCCAGCCTGGTGTGGACCACCCTGTGCGATCCACCATCCCTGCCTCCGTCACCACCACCACCAGCAGAAATAGTTACTCGCGAATCTCTCGTTAAGTAATGGCATTTTCTCACATGAGAGTCCCAACCCGGCCCGGCCAGACCATAATGCTTTTGAGATGCTAATATCTCAGCAGCCACAGGGCCGATCACTGCGTGGTTTGCAGCATATGATAGCTCCGTTCTTTAAGATTTGTTTTTGACAGGTTTCATCACACCCTGCCGGTGCACTTGGCACGAGAAACCCGCCGAGTGCAGCATATCGAAAATCTTGGAAAGAGGGCCGCAGGCCAGACAGTTTGTCGGAAAGGCATGAAACTTGGTAGGTAGATAGCCATCAATACATATACTTAAGACATCCTTGGGGTGTAAGGCGACATTGCAATGCTTTCCAATTTATATGGCTTCGCTAGTACCTCTTCGACAAAAGCGTTTTACTGGTAGTAGTGTTGACAGTAGTAACTGTTGCTGCTGATGATGTTCTTGTTGTAACTGCATGAGTGGTAGTGGTAGTAGCAGCAAATATGGCAGTTTATTGGTATACTACTATTACTACTACTACTACTATTACTAATAATAATAATAATAATAATAATAATAATAATAAATAATAATAATAATAATAATAAAAATAATAATAATAATAATAATAATAATGAGAATAATGATAATAATAATAATAATAATAATAATAATAATAATAATAATAATACGGTAATAATTTATAGTATAGTGATCGGATTATGGTATGTTTGGTTGTGCGCCACTGTAACAATTAGCTCAGTTTAGTTAAAGGTACCCTTATAATGCTCTAACTTCAACAATAAAACAATTTCCAGTCATACCGTTTCCCGAGTTATGACTATTTTCTGGCCTTTTGTTTTGAATTCTAATTTAGTATTTGCTTTTAGTGAAGGGGATGGATTCGTCCGTGGTCTGGGATTGAAATTACCAGCATGACAGAAGAGAGAAGAGTGTGTGTTATCGCTCTCTCGCCTCTTCCTCGTCCCTCCTTATACTGATAAAATTGTATAACGTAATGCTATAGTATAATTTAGTGTAATAACAAACACTACTCCCCTGCTGCTCTCTCTCTCTCTCTCTCTCTCTCTCTCTCTCTCTCTCTCTCAACGGGTGTCCCAGCCGGGTAAACATAAGGGAAAATCCTCCGCTCTGTCTCGCTGACGGCATGAGTAATTCAAATTTCTGTTACATTTCGACTGAGCATAGAGAGTGACTTGACATAGAGTGGAGACCGCCGAAGGCGGCCTTTAAGCAGGTAACAACATCAGTAATATTAATGATCTATCTATATATCTATCTATTGCCAGAAGCCTCAACCTCGTTCAGGGTGGCCACAAACAAATCGCCTCCACGTCGCCCTGTCCCTCGCCATTTCACTGCCCTACTCTCAACTCACATCCCCCCTCTCTCATATACCTCTCCACCCCATCCCTCCATCTCATCCTCGGCTTCCCTCTCCCTCTCCCCCCCTCCACCTCACTCACATACACTCTCCGTCAGTCTTTCACCCTCCATCCTCTCCACATGGCCAAACCACCTCAGTGTGTTCCTCATAACGCTTCCTATCACATCCACATCCACACCACAACGCTCCTTTATATTCTCATTTGTCAGCCTGTCTCTCCATGTGACTCCACAGGCTCCTCTTAAATAACTCATTTCCAATGCTCTCACTCTTGACTTGTGTCCTTCCAGCAACGTTCAAGCTTCACTTCAATACGTTAGAGTTGGTATCACAATACTGTCATGTAATAACTTTTTCACTTCCATGCTCACTTCCCTATTTCTTATCACTACTTTCAAGGAACCAGCAACCTTTCTTCCCTGCTGTACCCTTTCAAGCACTTCACCCTCAAACCTCCATCCTTACTCATCGCACTACCCAAGTACTTAAACGTACTCTCATTTTCCAATTCCTCACCATCCAACCTCGCTGTACATGCACTGACTTCACCTCTCTCTAAGACCATCACTTTACTCTTCCATACATTCACCTTTAGATTCCTTTTCTTAAACACTCTCCCAAACTCATCCACAAAGCCCTGAGCTCCCCTTCGTATTCACTCAACAACACAGCATCATCTGCAAACAACAGTACAGGCTTTCCAAACACTACCC
This sequence comes from Coenobita brevimanus, assembly GCF_032717465.1. Classification (NCBI taxonomy): domain Eukaryota; kingdom Metazoa; phylum Arthropoda; class Malacostraca; order Decapoda; family Coenobitidae; genus Coenobita; species Coenobita brevimanus. The sequence continues at coordinate 36,383,306 of NC_137044.1, forward strand.
TCTCTCACCAGTGCCACTCCAACATCCACTACCCTACCTTGTACCTTTTTTATTACCCAATCCATGTACAAATTGAACAACCATGGAGACATGACACATCCCTGTTTCAACCCAACCTTCTAAGAGAAAAGTTCACTTAGTTCACCATCCACATGCACTGCAGCCTTAGCACCATCGTACATACTCTTCACAGCATTCAACAACTTCCCATCTACTCCATATATTCTTAATACTTTCCACAATCCTTGTCTATCCACCCTGTCATATGCTTTCTCCAAATCCATGAAAGCCGCATGCAACTTCTTTCCCTTCTCTAGAAACTTTCCACTAAAGATCTAAGAATGAATATCTGATCTACACAACCTCTTCCCTTACTAAAGCCTCCCTGTTCTTCTCCAACTAATTCCTCTGTTCTTTCTCTAACTCTGTCACTAAGTATCCTACCATACACTTTTCCTGTTATACTAAGAAGACAAATGCCCCTGTGATTACCCCACACTTCTTTTTCCCCTTTTCCTTTGTACAAGGGAATAATTATACCTGACTTTCAATCCTCTGGGACTCTACCGTCCTCCCAGGCCAATCTGCACATCTTCCACGTCCATTCTACTACTATCTCTCCCCCATGCTTCAGCATTTCACCACACACTCCATCAATTCCTGGGGCTTTCCGCAGTTTAACTTTCTTCATTGCTTCCACAAATTCTATCCTACTGATTTCTTCCTGTGTTCTCACCTCCCTCCTTCTCCCAGCCATTCCCCAGCCACTTATACTCGCATTACTTCCATCCTCCAAGTTCAACAATTCCTTAAAGTGTTCTCTCCATCTGTTCACTTTTTCTCCCTTCTCCACTAGTAATGTACCATTTTTATCTTTCACTCCCCTGCTAACTTCACTTCCACCCCGTCTTACTCTCTTCACCTCTTTCCAGAACATTTTCTTACAGTCCCTCCACTTTACACTCAAATCCATTCCAAATTACTCATCCACTCTCTTCTTACTCTCCCTTGCTAATCTTTTCACGTCTCTCTTTCTACATATAACTCTCTCTTCCACCTCTCATCTTCTTTCACGCTCCTATTTCTCATCCATTCATTGTATGCTTTCTTATTTTGTGCCACAGCCTGTCTCATCTCTTCATTCCGCCAAGCAATTCCTTGCACCCTCCTCCGTCTTCTCTTGATCCCACACACCACATCACATGCTGCACATATTTCTTCTGTGTAAATATCCTGCACATACCTTCCACATCCCTCATCTGCTCCAATTCATATTTGCCCAATCGTTCCTTTACTTCTCTCTTATACTCTGCCTTTTTCTCATCCTCTTGTAACCTTTCCACTCTCCTTGCAAATACTCCTTCTTCCCATCCCTCCATTCTTCTATTTCTCCATGTTATTTGGATATTGATTCTGGCTACCACCAAGTGGTGGTCAGAAAGTCCACTCCCCCAACCTCTATAAGCTCTTGCATCCATTACACATCTTCGCATCCTTTCATCCACACACACATGATCAATTATTGCCTTCGTTTCATTCAGTTCACCACCCACCCTTCTCATCACTCGCCATGTATATCTGTGGATAATTTTATGCCTGAAGAGGGTATTGGCTATCACCAACCCCCTCCCAGCACAAATGTCCACTAACGCACTGCCATTCTCATCTATCTCAGCAGGCACACCCCACTCACCAACTATTCCATCCACCTTCACATTCCCTACTTTACCATTCATATCACCGATCAAAAACACTCTCTCATTCCTTCCAAACTTTTCCATGCACACTTCCACATTTGTCCAGAACTCTCCTCTCACTCTGCTTGCACGATCTTGTGTTGGTGCATACACACACACATAATCACCCACATTTGTATTCCAACTTTCAACTTTACCCACACAATCCTTGACCCAACTGATCCATACTCTCTTATGTTCTTCTTCCATCTTTTACTCACAACTATACACACTCCTTCTTTTGCCCTCTCATTCTCACCTACTCCTGCACGTATACCCCATCCATACTCCCATTCTCTGACACTCTCACCTGTCCATTCAGTTCCAGTTTCAGTCACTCCACATACATAAACTTTCGCACCCTCAAGCACCTGGACAATCTCTCTCTCTCTTTCACCTCATCATTCGCACCTCGTACATTCCATGTTCCAATTACCATGTCCATTGTCCAGTCCTTGGTCGTCATCTTTTGGTCAGTCCTTGTCCGAGGCTTCTTGTTCGTCAATTTAGTTAGCTGTTTTCGGGGGAGGGGCACTAACCCTCTGCCAACCCTTTTATTCGCCTTGTACGACAAGCAGGGATACTGGGGGAGTATTCTTGAAAAAAAACCCTACCCCCTGGGGGTAGGGGGGTTATTATTATTATTATTATTATTATTATTATTATTATTATTATTATTATTACTACTATTACTTTCGCTCGTGGTTGCTCGCGCGTGCGTGCGTGCATGTGTGTGTGTGTGTGTGTGTGTGTGTGTGTGTGTGTGTGTGTGTGTGTGTGTGTGTGTGTGTGTGTGTGTGTGTGTGTGTGTGTGTGTGTGTGTGTGTGTGTGTGTGTGTGTGTGTGCTTGCGTATGTACGTGCATGAGTGCATGCTCACGCTGACAATATATTAAATAGTATCAATACGACTGTAACCAACCTTGATGCCATTGTTAAAGTTTCAGTGATGTTTTTAAGAAGAATGAGTCAACGATCAATGGTCCCTGAACATGACTAATTAAATCAGTTTTTTCTTTGATGTAGACCAAACTTGGTGCCAAGGTTAAGGGTAAGACAGGAATGAAGGAAATTTAGATTGAAAGCTTAAGTCAACGAGCCCGAACGCAGAGGCAAATATGAATATCGTCTTAAACGGTACTGGTTCAGGTTATGCCATACTTTCTAGAACTGCTGAAATTAGGTTAAGGACGAAGGAATTCTATTTCAGGAGGAGGGATCCTTTGTCATTGCTGCACATTTTCCCGTTTTATGTAAATTTCATCACTAACAGTTTTTTTATGTTGATTCCAAATTTGAACTTATTTTTTGGGAGAAATTATTTTTTAAAATGTTAGGTTAGGTCAGGTTAGATTGGCCTAGATTAGTTTATAATAATAATTGGGTTAGTTAAATAATAAAAGCAATATTTATGCCTAACATAAAAGTTCCGAAATCTAAGTTATGCCACCATAAGCATTTGATGAACATAACATTCGTGGTGGATCTGCTCAGTGGCGCTGCCCTAAAAGCGGCTGTAACGAGTGGATTTCTGTCAGGAAAGGAACGTGGTTTGAGAGTGGCACACTCCATTATCCACCACAGCTGCATATATCTATGCATGGAGCAAGGATATGAATGTTATACTTAAATATTACATGTTACCATTAACTAACCGATCATTCTATCTATATAACTAGGCTGCTTCCCCCAAGAAAGGGAGGTAGCCGAGACAGGACGGCACACTCCCAATTTACTCATCCACACAAACACATTCATTCGCATCTTAGCCCCAAGGGGAGAAGGGACAGATCCTCACCGCACCACCCCTTACAACGGTCAGCTACACTGTGCAGTCACCGACATCCACAGCAGGGCCCGACAGTAGAGCTTTTTTACCCCTGCCACATGGACCCATCTTCTTGTCCACACCTGCCCTGATCAGCTAATCAGTCCAAATGGAGGAGAATATTCCCTCAAGTCTGCGTCATCATTTATTCATTCACATTTTCTCTCCAATCATTTCTGTCACGTGCAGCCACACTTCCTTGCTCAACAGACATCCCTCTTACATCCTATGCTCTCTTCACACTGTCCATCCATCCTGTTTGTGGTCTTTCTTTCAGCCTTATACCTCTCACATCCGATCCAGTTATCTTTTTCACCAATCGCTCATCATCCATTCTCTCCATATGGTCAAACCATCGCAACATCTTCTGCTCAACTCGACCAGCCATTTCCAGCACAACTCCAGTTCTCCTTCACACTTCATCATTTCTCACTCGATCCATACGTGTCACTCCACACATTCTCCTCGGACACCTCATCTCCATTACATCAAACTTTTCCTCTCTGCTACACCCATATTCCATGTTTCAGCACCATATAATGCAGTCGGTACCACAACGCCCTCTTACAGCCATCTCTGTACATCCATTCTAAGCAAAAGACATCTAAACACTTTTTTCGTTCCTCCCCGCACCTTTCCTACTTCATTCATTCTAAACTTCACTTCTGCATCTATTCTTCCATCCACAGCAACATGTGACCCTAAATACTTAAAACTACCTACTCAAGCAAGTCACCATTCAAAATTATATTCATCCTCCTACCATCTACCAACCTCGTACACTTCATCACCTGACTCGTACTCTCATTTACTCTCAATTTCCTCCTTTCACACACCTTTCCAAACTCCTCAACCAACTATCTCAATCTCTCCTCTGAATCAGCCACCAGTGCAGTATCATCTGCAAACAGCAGTTGATTCAGATTCCACTTACTACAATCAGCACTCATCAGTCTCAAACCTCCACATACCACTCTTGCATTCACCTCCCTTACACCACCATTCATATAAATATTAAACAACCAAGGCGACATCACACATCCCTGCTGCAGCCCCACTCTCGCATGAAACCAATCATTCACCGTATTTCCCACTCATACAGATGCTCTAGTATTTACATAAAAAATTTTCACTCCTTCTAGCAACCTACCATCAAGTCCATACAATCTTAAACCACTCCACAAAGCCTCCCTATCAATTCTATCGTGCACTTTCTCTAAATCCACGAAAGCCCAAAACACATCCTTACCTTTCGCTAAATACTTTTCACACACCTGTCTCACAGCAAACAACTGATCCACGTAGCCCATCCCTCTCCTAAAGCCACCCTGCTCGTCACCAATCACTCCCTCTGTACCCTCTCTAACTCTCTTAATTAGCACTCTACCATACACCTTACCTACAACACTCAACAGAATTATACCCCTAAAACTAGTATATTTATACATAACACCCTTACCTTTATACAGCTGAACCACACAAGCACTTGCCCAGTGAACTGGCACCATACCTCTCACAAAACACACATTCAACAATCTATCGCCCCACCACCTTTCAGGCATTCCATAGCACACCCATCTATACCTGCAACTTTCCCTGTTTTCATCTACTCTACTGCCTCCTGCACTTCCTTCATTGTTATCAAAGAACAATTCAACTCTCCCAACACATTTATTCCCTGCACCCTTCCATCTGCCATAATCTCAGCCTCCCCTTCCTCCTCTACATTTATCAGTCCTTCAAAATACTCCACCCATCTCTACCTTACTGCATCCATCTAATTTTTTTTTTTTTAATGAATGGAGGAAGGAAAAACAAAGGGAAAAAAATAAGTCCACGTGCCTAAAGGCATCCTCCATTCATAAAATACTTATAATAATTGGAATTAAAATTGAGAGGATTAAATGTATGTGGGAAGCAACTCCCAGGAAGTGAATTCCAGAGAGTAGTAGTTCTGGGGATAAATGTATTTTGATAAGCAGAGGTTCTGCATTATGGGGGAGAGAGTGTGAGTTCATGCGCTCTCCCAGCTGCCCAAGTATTTCGGGAGAAAATGTGAAGGGGCGGCAAAATTGAAGCCAGTTCGTTAGAGCACTTACGGTATAAATATCGATAAAATAGTGCTAAAGAAGCAACATCTCTACGTCCTGATAACGGAGGAAGGTCCTGCATTATAGCAGGATTATTGATTAATCTAATTGCTTTATTCTGAATTTTGTCCAACTATCTCAATGCAACCACTCCACATCCACTCCACAGTGGTGAACAGTATTCAATCTGAGAACGCACATGACTTTTGTACATTGTGGCCATCTGCTAGTCTGTGAAGAACCCACGAACTCTGTTAACATCCTTCCATCCTCTGCTTGTACTCGCTCTTCCTTCCCAGACTTTCCCTTTCGCACCCTTTTCACCTCCTTCCAAAATATTTGCTTATTTTGCTGAAAATTCTCAGTCAATCGCCTACCCCACCTCTCATCTGCTGCCACTTTAGCATCACGCCCAGCCCTTCTCGCCCTATTCCCCTTTTCCTTATACCTCTCATATGACACCTCATCCTTCTTTTGCAGCCACATTTCATATGCACATCTCTTCTCAGTCATAGCCATACTTACTGCCTCGCACCACGATTCACTTCCCTTTCTTACACCACCACCCACTCGTCTCACACCACACACCTCTTCCACATGCCCCACCACAGCATTCTTAACCTGCTGCGTCCCAACCGATTTGTCACCAATGACTCCCCCCCAGTCCCGACCAATTTCGGATTTTTTTTTGGCTGAAACCTGTGCGTTTTGTAAGAAACAATGGTTATAACAGAAAAAGTACTCACCTGAGCTTAGAAATGGGCTATACTGTGACCCTTTAAACACCTTGTACCATGTTCTCTGGAGTCACGCTGTGGCTGTTGCATTTCCTATGGTAGCAGTAACTATTGCAAACCAATACGAATAGGATATTTGTTCATTTGGTATGACTTTATATGTAGTACAAGAATTTATTGGTTTTCACACTGTAATTTGGGCTATATAAGCGTTGCTTCACTCACTGAACACCAACATACCGCACCTTCCTTGGCGATGTTACGTTCTCATTTCTGCTCGTTTCATCCTCTGGCACCAAGTAATCTTTGTCCTCCACATTGTTATAAATTGGGGAATCATTGTCGTCTTGAATTTTGTACAATGGTGCGACATGTCTTTGCTGGCCAGGGCACTGTAAACAGGTGAGTTGCCAAGACAATGGCATGCGGGGGGGGGGGGCACGAAGGGAAAGGCAGTGTTCCCACCTGGCGGCGAGTAGAAGAAGGTGTCCCGTGTATATGTACCAAAAATCTTAAGCGAAATTTGCAAAATGTGCAAATGACGGACCTCACAATTGCAAAATGTATGAGTACATTGTAGGGGCTGAGCGTGACAAAACGTTGCAATGTACCCATACATTACCAGAATGCAGTGGGTTAAACAACAGCCATTCCTCCTCCGCACAGCCATTTTCCTGAACTTTTCACTGCGTTCCACTCATTTTTCAATTTCTCCTGATACTCTATCATTTTCTCTTTTTTATCCAACTCACTTTCAAAACCTCCCTGAAACACCTAACTCTCCTAGCTCTCACCCATCTCTTACCTACTCTCAATTTTCCCTCCACCAGGTAGTGGTCAGACATACCTCCACCCTCCCCTCTCAAGTCTCTCAGACCCAACAAGCTTCCTCTTACAGTTCTGGACACAACCACATAGTCCATGAATGTCCTATCAACAAGCCTTCCCCCTCCTGTCTCACCCATGTATACTTATACCTTACTTCTCAATCAAGGTATTTCCAATCACCATCTGTCGCTTAACACACATCCCTATCATTCGTTCCCCATTTTCATTCTTCTAGGCACACCATGCATACCAACTACACCTTCAGCTGCTACATTTCCCACTCTAGCATTCAGATCTCCCATCATTACCACATTCACATTTGCTCCAAAACTCTGCAGACACTCATCAACATCATTCCAGAAAGACTCTTTCTCTTCATCCCTTCACTACCAGACCCATATTCACTCAGATACCCACAACTCACGCTCAATTTTCACTTTTACCCACATCAGTCTCGATGACACCTCCTTCCATTCAGTCACACAATGCTGCGCTTCTGGGCTCACTAACACTGCCACACCATTTCTCGCTCTTCCTCTATCAACACCTGACATCCTTCGATTCACACATCCAAACTTAGACTCACCTTTTCCTTTCATCTTTGTTTCATCAAAGTTAACACATCCACCTTTCTTCTCACAAACATTCTCCCAATCCCCTCCCTTTTAGCCTCAATCATACTACATCCAAGCACATTCACAGACCCAATCTTCAGGGTACGGGGATAACTCAATCTCCCAATCCTCTCTATTGCCTGTCTCATTGTAGGAACTATAAAAACAGAGGAGGGGGTCCCTAGTCCCCTCGACCCTCCCTTTTAGTCGCTTTTTTCGACACGCAAGGAATTCGGTGGCAGAACTCTTCCTAACACAACCTGGCCTGAGAGAGGTAGTACCACTCCATGGTGCGGCCAGATCATCTCCCCCCTGCCACAGGGGGGATACAATCTAACCTAATTATTATTATTAAAACCTAACCTAACCTAACTTTAAAAAATAATTTTCCTATAAAATAGTTCATGTTTGAAATCAACTTTAAAAACTATAACAGTGATTAACTTACATAAAAATGGGAGAACGTGCACCTAACACAAAAGATCCAGGAAGAGTCAACGGTCAAGGTCACAACGTATGCTCAATTTCTGTGTCGTGTATGTGTCTGTGTTTGAACAAAATAACTTAAATAGTTTTCATATGATGTTAACTATACTTCGTGGAAGAATTGAAGGGCAACCAAGGGACTGACCAATATTTCCTTAGAAAGCGGGCTGTAGCACCAGTCGATAAGGGCGGTACTCCTGAGGAGGATGGGCATAATGGTCATAGGGGGATGTGGAGCTCCTGTTTCACTAGCAACCAAGATATCCTGACCATCCTTCTTTGCTTAACTTTTTCAGTGTGACACTAACATGGAAAATATGCCTGCGTACTCCCTCGAACACTTTTATCATACACATCTCTGTATCTCACTGCCACAGCTACTGACCAGAGCTGGTAAGCAATGGATCCCAGATCCCATGCCTCGATTTGGAACTGTGCAGCTGGGCAAGGTCTGTAGTCTCTCCCCCTTATTTACCGAATTATGATGAAAATGAGAAGAAAAAACAATAATAACAGCAAGTCTGTGGATATTGCATGACTCAAGGGTTCAAAATTATATCATGGAATGTGGGTAGTTTGAAGGGTAGAGAGGTGGAAGTAGTAGAGACAATGAGTAGGAGGCAAATTAATGTCTATCACAGTGAAAAAATTTGTTTGGGGTCAAATATATTTGTGTATGCACCACAAGTTGATTAAGATGGTGCAGGAAAAGATAAATACTGAGATAAGACATGTGGTTGGTGGTATGGGAGATGATGAGACTGTAGCTTTGGGTGCGGATTTCAATGGTCATGTGGGTGAAGGATCACAAGGATACGTGGGGGGTACATGGGGGAGGTGCATGCAGTATGAGGAATGCGGAAGAGGAAATTATGTTCGAATTTGGGGAGGCAATGGATATGACTGTGTGTAATGCACATATTAGGAAAAGAGATAATAGGTTGAATAGAATACATATGAGTCCAGGGGAAATAATGGCCAGCCTGATTTTTTCCTGATCAGGAGGGCTGATACAAAAATGGTGAAGGATGTTAAAGTTATAGGGAGCAAAGAGTGTGTGCAGCAACACAGATTACTATTTGTGACATGGTGCTCAATAAGTGGGTAGTGATGAAGAGTACCTGTGCACCCAGGAGGAAAAATATGGAAGTTGATAGGCCAAGCAGTAAGAGATGCCTTCTATAGTGAGATGAGTAGAGTGGTGGCTGAACAGGGAACTGTTGACAAAAGTGTTAGAGAACAGTACATGACTCTCTGCAACAATCTCTTGAGAATTTCTTATTCAGTGTGTGGATGTGGACAAGGGACCCTTCAAAACATAAGGTAACACTGTGGCGGGATGAGGGTGTATAAGCCGATATCAAGGAGAAAAGACTTTTCTGGGAATGGAAAAGGGGTGGTGAGAGGGAGGAATACTTAGCTGCCAAGCATAGGGCTAGAAAGGAGGTATAGAAAGCAAAATCTGAATCTCAGAGACTTTTGTTCGGTAATCAAAACAGCACTGAAAAGATAAGTATGGTAATTTTGGTGGCACATCAGAAGATGAGGAAAAACAGGGAATTTGCAGGTGAGTAGTATGTTAAGAATGATGAAGGAAAGATAGTGGTGAACAGTGAGGATATTAAAGATGCCTGGAGAAAGCATTATAACTGGTTGCTGAATGAGGAGTGTGACTGGAACAGGGAAGGTTTGGAGTCAGGGGGTCTAGTGTTTAACTGTTGGTTCTTTGACTTCTGGTGCTTCTGTGAGCAAGGCAATAGGCAGTATGCAGTTAGAGAATGCGGTGGGTGTGTTTGGGTCCACTGCTGAAATTCTGAAAGCCTCAGGAGATATTGGAGTGAGGTAATTTAATATCACGAACTCATAATTCAGTGTGTTGTCCCAGACGAATGGCTGAAGAATTTGACTGTAAAAGTGTAATGAGGGGAAGGGTTATGCCCTTGAAAGAGGAAATTATAGAGGCATAAATCTTTTGGACCAGATAATGAAAGTATGGAGTGAGTCTAGAAGTTATGATAAGGAAAAGAGTGAATAAAGATGAGATGCATTTTTGGTTTATGCCATGGAGAGGGACCACTGATTCCTTATTCATTATCCTCCAGCTTCTGGAAAACATACGAGTATATAGGAAAGAAAAGGGAGCTGCAATTTGTTTTTTGTCATTTTGGAGAAGGCCTTTGACGAAGTCCCTGGGGGAGTGGGCTTGAGACGTGGCTGGTTAGAGTGGTTATGGCTATGTGTGTGGGTGCTCACACACAGGTAAGAGTGAATGGAAATCTGAGTGATGAGTTTTCCGTGAATATAAATTATGTGTACAACAAGGGTCAGCCTTGAGTCCCTTATTGTTTGTCATTGTATCTGAAGCTCTCCCCTGTCACATCAGAATTGGACTCTCATGGGAAATATTGTTTCCTGGTGACTTGATGTTGATTGCAGAGAATGAAAGGAAGGCAAGGGGAAGATTTAGGAAGTGGAGAGACACAATGGGACACAAGGGTTTGAAAGTAAATGCGAATAAAACATAAGTGACGATATCTAAGACTGGTTGTGGTACTCTCATAGCAAAAGGAGTGTGGCCATGTGCAATTTGCCACCAGGGTGTGAGAAGTAATTTCCATCTTGTGCAGAGTTTCTAATAAGTGGGTGAATAAGCGAAGTAGTGGTATTAGGGATAAACTGCGAAATACTGCAGATTTTGTGTGTGCAGTGTGTTTGGGAAAGCATGTGAAAGGATTGATCTTGCTGGAGTCTAGTTATCTGAGGGACATTTTATGTGCTCTGTGGCTAGAGTAAGGAGTGGTTGGAGGAACTTCACGGAGGTGTTGCCTCCTCTAACATTTAGAGGGCCCTTCCTCTGTGTTAAGGAATGTTTGAATGCGGCACGTTAGGAGTGTAATGGTGTATTGTTGTGAAGCCTAGGGAATAAAGGATGTGGGTAATCGTAGGTTCACACGTACAGAAATTACAATAATTAGATGGATGTGTAGGGCATCCTTGAATGCGAGGACTAGGAGGGCTAAGTTTACGATTGAAGAAATGAGAGGAAGAATGGGACTGGAAGGATTGATGCTGTGATGATAAGGGGTAGATTGAGATGGTTTGGAGATGCTGAGAGGATAGAGGATGATAATTGCGAGAAAAATGAACGTCGGGGGATGGTTTGGGAAAGGCAGACTGAATAAGACCTGAGACGAGGTCATGGAGTGTGATCTCGGGGAGAGGGGAAAGAACAGACAAGCTGCCACAGATCTAGTAGCGTGGAGAGCTGGCGAATACGAGCTTGTTGCCGCCTCTATAAGAACGAACAACTGGTAAAATGTCAAGGTCACAGAGCAATGTCAACTTAAGCAACGTTGGAACTGATCAACGCAAACTTTGTGCAAGAATTTCGTGTAAAGCAAGGCTGAAAGGTAAGATTCAACAGAAGGGGTTAAACGTGAATAACAGAGAATAATCAGTCCTTTATAGCCCACTGCAACTGCAAAGCAAGATCTCTCCATTACGGAGGTTTGTAGCTAGGAAACCTGCTAAATGTTTCTTAGGTCTGTTTGGGAGATGTGTTTGGAAGAATTTGGGAGCATGTGAAATAGTTGGTGTCGTTTGTATGCTGTTGTGTAAAAGACGAGTGTAGTTTCTTACCACTGAATACGATTTGCCATGTCGTTTAACATCCATGTCGCAATCCGTGCTAGGTATAAACAGACTACAGAAAAAGAAAGTCTCATACTTACTATTTACCTGAGTTATGTTTAGAGGAAGGAATAACTAAATATTACAATAAAATGACGAAGGAGAAGATCGAGAAAAAAGTAGGAGAGTGAAGACAGGAAAGAGATATGTGAAAAATAAAAATGTACAGAAGACCAGAATGATATGAAGAGTAAGAGGTGAAGAGAGAAAAGGTAGGAAAAGGGCCATAAGGAAGAGAAAAATGCTGAAAGATAATGAGAAAGAAAGAGACAAAGAAAAAATACAAAATTGGAAGAAAAGAATGCAGGAAAAATGGAAAGACGGGAGAAGGATGCGAACAGCTAAACTTCTTAGAGAAGGAGACATAAATTGAAACAGAGGAAAGAGGAGAGAAAATAGACAAGCGGAGCGAATATAAGAGGGAATGAAAAACAATTGTGAAAATAGTAGAGAAACAGGTAAATAAGAGAAAACAGAACTCTGAATGTAAATATAATGAAGGAGAGCCGAGAGAAAAAAGAAGAGGAGAATAAACAGAGGAGAAGGGGGGGAGGGTACGAGGGAGGACAATGAAGAAAAATTATAGTATCGAGGGGAGGGGAGGAGAGGAAATGTACTTGAGGAAAGGATGAAAGGAAAGGAAAGGAAAGGAGAGGAGAGGGATAAATATGGAAAGGATAGGGAAGAAGAGAGGGAAATGGGGATGGAATGCTAGGGGAAGGTAAAAAATGGAAAGGGAAAGGGACGGAAGATGGATGAGTTGGAAAAGGATGAAAGGAAAGGAAAGGAAAGGAGAGGAGAGGGATAAATATGGAAAGGATAGGGAAGAAGAGAGGGAAATGGGGATGGAATGGTAGGGGAAGGTAAAAAGATGGAAAGGGAAAGGGACAAAAGAAGGATGAGTTGGAAAAGGAAAGGTGGACATAGCGAGAGCAGGAAGGAAAGAAGATCGGATGAAAGCTGGCTAGAGGAAGGGGTGATAAGAAAAAGGAGAAAGAAAAAGAGAATGGAGGATGGATGTTCAGGGTGACAGGGGAGGCCTTAGACATGTGAGACCAGAAATAGAAAGGATGGGCAAACTATGAGGGAGATAGAGGGAAAGGAGGAAGGAGAAGGATTAGTGGGGGAGGAGAAGATAACGCGAATGGACGGAAAAATAATGAGTCTGGAATGATGAAAAGCAGAGAGAAGTTGAGAAGAAGGAATCAGAGAAAGGGAGAGTTTTTTTTTTTTTCAATGCAAAGAAAAAATCAGCGTCTAGAGACATGCAGATTTACTCTGTCCAAGAAAAAATAAACACAGGAAGCGGTGCCAAGGCACAGCACCGGCAGTCATTTAAGCGCCGACGTATTAACACAACAGGATATCTACCGGTAGTCAAAGATGTCACATATAAAATTTTGAGCAAATCGGGTGAAAGCTGACGACTTTATGCCCATTTGAAATTTTAGGCCCGACCCACCTGACATTGACCCCCCTACCGCTAACTGGCGGTGACCCCTCTGATGTAATGAGCACCTCTAGGTTTTGGTGTCATGTCGATATGACGAATTTGCAGGAAGTTATTGTGAAGAACTATTTCCCCCCCCCCTTTTTTTTTTTTTTTACCTTTTTGGGGCCTACTGCCTGGCCATGTCCCGATTTGGCCCAAAATTTAATCAGGTGATCAGAAGGCCATAACCCATCATCCCTGCAATTTTAGTTATAATCGCACCACTAGTTTTCGCGTAATGGTGTTAACAGACAGACAGAGAAAAACAAACAAACAATCTGAGTGGAAACAATACTGGTCCCCGAACTCCTCCGAGGCAGGGACGGGTAATGATAGAGCCAAACACAAGAACCGTTCGTTTCAAGATGCATGAACAGAATGCATTTATAAGACTGGAGGTCATAGGCAGAGAAAACTGAAGACTTAGGAAGACAGTTCAAAAGCCAATCTATTGCATACATGAAGGACTGAAAGTATTGGTTTGTTTTTGCACTGGACAGTTGGATAGAAACCGGATAAGACTGCTACCAGACAAGTGCTATGTGTCCAACATAATGGAGAAGGGATGCATGCAGACAGTTCAGAAGAAATGTGACCATTGAAGCAGTGACAGCAAAGAGGTAAATATGCAACAGTGGCAAAGAAAGAGAGGTTGAAGGAAGTTAGTAAGTGGATGGAGGTTGATAACACAGAAACCCTTTGATTCTACCCAGTTTAAAAGATCTGTGTGTGAGGAGACCCCTCAAACATAAGAGTTGTATGCATGAGCTAAGTCCTATTCCAAGTCAGCAACTGTGCTGGCGTAAAGAAAATGTAGGGTCGGCTAAACACACCTACTATCTCGCAAGACGATTTGGCAAAGACGTAATGTGTACCACGAGTCACAAAAATATTGGTGCACAGGAGTTCCGATGCCTACCGAAAACATTCGATCAACTGCTGATGTTTACCAACGTCTCATTGTGTATGAGCAATGTGTGTTTATATAAACATCTATCTATATACCTAGACTGCTTCCCCCAAGGAAAGGGAGGTAGCCGAGACAGGACGACACACTCCCCATTTACTCATCCATTCAAACACATTCATTCGCATCTTACCCCCAAAGGGGAGAACGGACAGATCCTCACCGCACCACACTGCACAAGGGTCAACTGCGCAATGCGATCAGTGACATCCGCAGCAGGCTCCGACAGCAGAGCTGGTTTACCCCTGCCACATCATAACAGACTCATCCCCTTACCCACACCTGACCTGAAATAGCTGATCAGACCAAATGCGGGAGAATATCCCCTCAGGGCTGCGTCATCACTTATTCATTCACAATTTCTCTCCATTTATGTCTGTCACGCACAGCCACTCTTCCTTGCTCAACAGACATCCCTCTCGCATCTAGCGCTCTCTTCACACTGTCCATCCATCCTATTCGTGGTCTTCCTCTCAGCCTTACACCTCTCACATCAGATCTAGTTATCTTTTTAACCAATCGCTCATTATCCATTCTCTCCATATGCCCAAACCATCGCAACACCCTCTGCTCAACTCTACCAGCCATCTCCCGAACAACTCCAGTTCTCCTTTGCACTTCATCATTCTGCACTCGAGCCATACGCGTCACACCACACATACTCCTCAGACACCTCATCTCCATTACATTCAAACTTTTCCTCTCTGCTACACCCATATTCCATGTTTCAGCCCCATATAATGCAGTCGGTACCACAACATCCTCATACAGCCTTCTCTTTACATCCATTCTAAGCGAATGACATCTAAACACTTTTTTCATTCCTCCCAGCACCTTTCCTACTTCATTTATTCTTAACTTCACTTCTGCATCTATTCTTCCATCCACAGCAACATGTGACCCTAGATATTTAAAACATTCTACCTCCTCAAGCAACTCGCCATTCAAAACTATATTCATCCCCCTACCATCTACTAACCACGTACACTTCATCACTTTACTCTTATTCTCATTTACTTTCAATTTCCTCCTTTCACACACCCTTCCAAACTCCTCTACCAACTGTCTCAATCTCTCCTCTGAATCAGCCACCAGTGCAGTATCATCTGCAAACAGCAGCTGCTTCAGATTCCACTCTCCACCATCAACATTCAACAGACTCAGACCTCCATCTAAAACTCTTGCATTCACCTCCCTTACAACAACCATCCATGTAAATATTAAACAACCAAGGCGACATCACACATCCCTGACGCAGCCCCACTCTCACAGGAAACCAAGCACTCACAGAATTTCCCACTCTTACACACGCTCTACTATTTACATAAAAAACTTTTCATCCCTTTTAGTAACCTACCATCAAGTCTATACAATCTTAAAACAGTCTACAAAGCCTCCCTATCAATTCTATCATACGCTTTCTCTAAATCCATAAATGCTCAAAACACATCCTTGCCTTTTGCTAAATACTTTTCACACACTTGTCTGACCGCAAACACCTGATCCACGCATCCCCTCTCTCTCCTAAAGCCACACTGCTCATCACCAATCACTCCCTCTGTACCCTCTCTAACTCTCATAATTAACACTCTACCATACACCATATATAAACATAACTTTTGTTATATGTTTACAAGAGAATATTGCTAGTTGGCGATGTATGACACTTACCGACATCAGGGCTGCTACCGTGTGGAAGGTAGGACACTAATATTTCAGTGACCTTCGTTCTGTGGTCCCAAATGCTTCATGCATATTATGCACCAATACTCTGGTCACCCAAAGTACTTCCACGGTGAGTCCAGAGAGAAGAAATCCCCACGGCTAATGAAAGAAGACAAAAATCTGAGTTAAATATCACTGGATATTAAGATATTCCTGTGGAAGATTTTATCGGGTAGAAAGATGTAAGAACTAAGTTTTGCTTTGGATACATGAAAATCAACGTTTCTTTTACCCCATCAGGGATATTGTCCAAATCAGAAACCAGGAGAGCCATTGCCTCATCATGTGATTGGCGAAATAATTGCTGAGATGGAAGATGTGACACCGGGATGGAGATGTGAAAGGGGAAGCTATCAGCATATCAGTGAATAAAGTAAGATGTGCAACATAGAAAACCATTGATGAAACAGAGTGAAACTGTTAGTGACAGTACAGAACCCTGAGGAAAACCACTATCGATACCATGTTCAAAAAAGTGACCATCAACAACAGGGGCTATAGGATGACCACAAAGGAAGCTATAGCTGGAAAAAGAATAATAAGTGCAGAAGCTGTAACAGGGCAGACTAGAGGTCGAAAGCCTATGAGATGACACGTACAGCTACTATCAATCTATCTGTCTACTGCCAAACGCCTTAATCCTGTAAGGGGTGGCCACAAACAAATCACCTCCATGTCGCCCTGTCCCCCGTCACATCACTGTCCTGCTCCCAGCTCACATCCCCGTCTGTCATATACCTCTCCACTCCATCCCTCCATCTCATCCTTGTCCTCCTTCTCCCTCTCCCCCCCCTCTGCCTCACTCACATACACTCTCCTCGTCAGTCTCTCACTCTCCATCCTCTCCACATGGCCAAACCACCTCAGTGCGTTTCTCCTAACGCTTCCTATCACATCCACACCACAACGCTCCTTCACTTCTTCATTTGTCTGTCTCTCCATGTGACTCCACAGGCTCCTCTCAAATAACTCATTTCCACTGCTCTCACTCTTGACTTCTGTCCCTCCAACTGTCATGCAGTAACTTCTTCACTTCTATGCTCACTTCCCTGTTTTTTATCACTGCTCTCAAGCAACCAGCAACCTTTCTTCCTTGCTGTACCCTTTCAAGAACCTTACCCTCTAAACTGCCATCCTTATTCATCACAACACACAAGTACTTAAACGCACTCACATTTTCTATTTCCTCCTCATCCAGCCTCAATGTACATTCACTGACTTCACTTCTCTCGAAGACCATAACTTTACTCTTCCCTACATTCACCTTTATATTCCTTTTCTTACACACTCTACCAAACTCATGCACCAAGCCTTGCAGCTCCCCTTCGTCTTCACTTAACAACACAGTATCATCTGTAAACAACAGTACAGGGAATTTCCAAACACTGACCTCTTTCACTAGGGCCGCTCCAACATCCACTGCCCTACCTTGTATCTCTTTTATAACCCCAACCATGGAGACATGACACATCTCTACTTCAATCCAACCTTCAAACAGAAAAATTCACTCAGTTCACTATCCACACGCACTGCAGCCTTAGCATCCTCATACATACATGTACTCTTCACGGGATTCAACAATTTCCCATTTGCTCCATATATTCTTAATACTTTCCACAATCCTTGTCTATCCACCTTGTCATTAGCTTTCTCCAAATCCATGAAAGCCGCATACAACTTCTCTCCATTCTCGAGAAAGTTTTCCACAGAAGATCTAAGAATGAATATTTGATCTACACAACCTCTTCCTTTTCCAAAGCCTCCCTGTTCTTCTCCAACCAATTCCTCTGTTATTTCCCTAACTCTGTCAATAAGTATCCTCCCGTATACTTTTCCTATTACACTAAGAAGACAAATGCCCCTATGATTACCGCATACTTCTTTTTCCCCTTTTTCTTTGTACAGCGGAATAATTATACCCGACTTCCAATCCTCCAGGACTCTACTTTCCTCCCAGGCAAATCCGCATATCTTCCACATCCATTCTACTACTATCTCTCCTCCATGCTTCAGCATTTCACCACACACTCCATCAATTCCTGGGGCTTTCCCCATTTTAACATTCTTCATTGCTTCCACAACTTCCATCCTATTGATTTCTTCCTTTCTTCTCACACCAGGATTGCTTCTATCAGGATTGCACAAAATCCTGATAGTAGGATATACGTGAGAGAGAGAACTGAAGATGATAAGATCACAAGTGAAGTGACCCTGGCGGAATCCCAACTGATGGCCAAAATTATTATGATAGGAAAGGTATTTCAAAGTTTTGGTATTAAAAATAGATTAGAAAACTTTCGAACAATTGGACATTAAAGCAACTAGACGATAGCCATTGGCCTGGAAATGGTCACTCATCTTCGGGACAATCAAATAACCTGCGCGGAAGAAAAGTACAAGTTGAGAGGAAAAGTCAAATGAGTTGCACAGTTGTTGGGAACAATAGGAGGGACCCCTTCAAGTCTATAAGCCTTATTGGTACTGAGGCCAATAATGGCACAAATGCCACCTTTTGAATATATTCTAATATCAGGGATAAGGAGCTCAGGATGGGGCTGATGGAGAGAGTGCATCGTGATCATGCTAAATGAAACTCGATTAAAGGGTCTAATCTAGAGTTCTGCCTTATCAGTCGAAGAAGCAGCTACAGAACCATCAGAACGGAAAAGAGGAGAGAAGAGGAAGAAGTAATGATAAAAAAAAGGTTTTTGGCAAGGCTCCAAGAGGATCAGGAAGATTTTAAGAGGCTTCAGTGCATTTGGTAGGAATGAAAATAATATTCTAGGAACACTGACGAAGACACTCAGGACGATTCTTGGAAGAAAAAAATAATACATTTTGTCGCGCATTGATGCCTGTACCTTTTGTAGTCCGACTCCTTGTTTTGAACAGCATTAGAACAGGTGTGACTGAATATAAAATTTTCTTCATTAGTCAGAGGACATAAAAATGGAATCTATTAAGACCAGGTATGTTGGAACTCTCTTCAGGACAATCGGGGCTATTGATAAGGTACTATCGCTGCTTTATGTCATTAAGAACCGAAAAGATGTAGGCTTCTCCATCAAATGGACTGGTAAATAGAGTATACAGCCAAATATGGTAGTTAACAATGAAATTATCTACAATGAAAAATTCGGAGACATAAGAACGAGTAGGATATCTTCTATCGATCAAGAAAGAGTGTAGAGGAATTTGATGTACTCGGTGGAATTATGGGAAAAATTAATAGCAGAGATTACATTTACTTAGAGAATAACGAAAGAGCCAAAAACAGATTGGAGACAATTCGGAGGGTTCAAGTTCAGGAACAAGGAACCAAGATATGACGTTGCTTATATACACATGTCAACTAACCTGGTCTTACGAGAGAAATAAGGAGGATACAGAGAAGAGTTTCCCATCAGTTTCCTTCAACGGCTGAGTTTCATTGAGGAACATAGGCTACAGTGTGGTTTAGAGGAAGAGAGGTGTTTTTCGGTAGAGAAAAAATCGGAAGCGTGGTCGTAAATATTGCAGAAAGAAAACTATGAAGTGTTTCAAACAGTAACTGAGTAGATCTCCCCTGGTCGCCACCGGGACAGAGACAGATGGAGGGGGATTTGTGCTCACTCTCCCCCTCCATTCACACCAACACCATCTAGGCTCTAAGGTAGGGCGTTTGGATACCATTTTGCTCATTTTGGAAATGAAAGTGAGATGTGTAATGAGCATGGAGTTTGGGGTAGAAAGTTAGAGGCAACTGTTTAATTATGAGTAGTTGTGAAGATAAATCACCAGAAAAATTCAGCAATAAGATAATGGCTAGGAACAAGTAAGGGCTGGTGAGACCGTAGCTACAGAACTTTCTGGCGCAAGCTTTTCATTCACCAAAGGAATGCCGTCCTATTCACTTGGTGCTACAGGGACTATGGATGAGTTGGTGAAGAAGGGAAGGGAAAGGAAGATGGACGGGTAGGTGAGGAGAGGGAGGCAGGACAGGGCGAGATAAAGAGAATATGGATAAACAAGGGGAAGTGGAAGAGGGTAAGGTAGGGTGAGGGGAAAAGGGGAGTACGGTAGAGGAGACAGGCATCAGAGAGAGGAAGAAAGGGAAAAGGAAGGGAAAGGAATAAGTGAGGACAGGAACAGGGAAGAGTGAAGTACGAGCAGAGGAGACAAGCATGTGTAGGGAGAAAGGGGCGAGGAGGAAAGAAGGATGAGTAGGGATAAAACAGTGAAGGTGGAGAGAGGAGGAGATTGAAGGAGGGTAGGTAGTGGAAAATGGACCAGCAGGGGGAGAGGGGTACTGTGAACTCGGAAAGGGAGTAAGGAGAATATGAGAAACAAGAGAAGAAATGGGAATATATGCAAGGAAAGAGAGAGCACTGATGAACGGTTGTGAGGCAGGGAGAGGACGGGAGAAAGAATGTGTACGAGGCATGGAGAGGGATGAGATAGTAGTGGAGGGGCGCGGAGGAGAGGGGAGAGAAAAGAACATGATGGAGGGAATAACACAGTAAGAAAAAAAGGGCAGGTAGAGGTAAGTGAAGGGATTTTCAGTGACACAGAAATTTATGGGCAATGGAGGGATAGAAACATAAGTAATGAAACAATAATATACGACAGGTGTGAGAAACACGAATGATAAACGAACACAGCCAATGGACGTAAATGAGATAAATAAAGAGATGATATAAATGACTTCAACAAAACTTGAAACCGAATAATGGTAATCAGACACTTATTGATGAGAAACTAAAAACAATATTAAAATGCCGGGAATAGTGACTGAGGGCAGCACGACACCCCCGGGAGGAGCCTACGTAGGGGCAGACAGAGCGCGACCCGACCCCGGGCGACAACGACTTTAGTCCGCCCTGGCCGTGAGCCCCTATGACCCGGAACTCGCCCGCCACCACCATAGCATGAAAAGGTGACTACCTTGCGGGTGAGCTGACCCTCGACAGGAACGGGGTGGAGCTACTTCCTTAGCTCCAAGCAGCACTAAAGCGGCGGCCAGAAGCAGCGCCCTTTGTGAGACCGCCAGTAGCCACTCAGCCCTTCAGGAGTCGGCCGGTAGCTGCTTGGAAGGCCTTCAGGAGACGGCCGGTAGCCACACTTCGCCTGGATACCCGTCAGGGAGTCGGGCCCAGGTGACAGCCGGTAGCCGTGCCTATGACGAAGGGACGGCCGGTAGCCACCCTCATTTTGTTGCCCACGGGAACCCAGTGACGGCCGGCAGCCGTGCCGGGGAGGAGCACCAAAGCCCCTCACCCCCATGACTCCACTACGAGAGGGCGTTCTGCAATCAGACCTGCCGACCGGCGGGGGCGCAGACGACCTTACTGTCCACCACCAGCGAGGCAACCTTCAGGAGGAAGGCCTCAGCCTCGAGAATCCGTGGAGAGGCCCTGTGCTATCTCCAGGGCTATCCTCTGCGCAGCCAGCTCCATAGGTACCCTACCTGACGGACGCCGCAGCCCTCTCCTGACAGCGTCACCAACAGCAGGAGACCACAGCCGACAGGCCCCCGAGGCCACCCCCAGGACCCCCAGGCGAGAGCTCTCCCCACCCCAACGCAGATGACACTCGTGCTCCGTCAGGCGCCTGAGTGAGCACTTCCGGAAACTCTTCAGCCACAGTCCCGAGGGCCGGACCCCAGTTCCCAGCCCCGACACCGTGGGGCCCTTCGCTGCACGCAGCCCCGGACGAGAGAGGACGCCCCTACGAGTGATCCCGTGGCCGCAAGATACGGAGGTCCCTAGCAGAGCCCAGCCCCCTGCAGGAGCCAGGCTTTGAGCTCTCCCGCTGCCCTCCGCCAACGCCGCCACCCTACCCAGTCCCGACAGTGAGTGACAGTGGAAGTGTAGCGACAGTGAAACAGTGACATAGACATCAGACAGTGTGTTAGACTACTAGAGGGAAATCAGGCCCAAATTCTATCAGTGTTACAGTACCAGAAGTATAGACAAACAGTGAAACAGTGACCTAAAACATCGGACCGTGTGTTAGAATACTAGAGGGAAACTGAGCCCAAATTCTATCAGTGTCACAAGACAGGGACTGTAAACCAACAGTGAAACAGCGACAGGACGAGAGAAGCAGAACAATGATTACAGTGACTTGAGAGATTGTGTAACACGGCTCTAGTAATATAATACTTCCGCGACATAAGACCTATAGCCACGCTACTTATTCCAACCACAGTGTAAATATCCCACAAAGCTACAGTGACTGATTCCTCTGCCCAGCACCTTAAGTGCTGCTCGTTGCACTATACACTTTTATCCTGAACTATTGTGTCAACAGTATCCTGCGAGATACTGCCACTCCCGATCTCAGTATATGTTATATGATTGCCTAGATTCCTGTTTGTGACATCCACCTGATTCACATTAGAATTTACCAATATACGTGTAAGGTGTTGCCCTGAGTTTTTGTGCCTTGTGTCTCTCTTAGTTTACTAAGCTCCAGTCTAGAAACGGAACCCAGCTGCAGTATAGGCGTTCAAGGGACGGGATGTTGACCCTTAAACTCCTAGCATAACAAATATATATTAGACGGTAGGCGAAGATGGAAGCTCTAAGCGGACCAAAATTTATTAGAAACCTGAAGTGAGGTTCGATATCGTAGCCATCGCCGAGCTTTTCCAAAAATGTGTTAGACTGCAGGGATTTTTAAAAGAAAAGTGTTTAAGTTGTTCTTGTCGTGGATGGCAGGAGAAAGATTAAGATGAATTTGGGGTTTGACTGCAGTTTTATTCTCCAGAGGGAGTATCTCACGAGAGCAGTACTGAGGCGAGAGTGGTTTATTCTTGCTAACTCCGTGCGCCCTGTTCCTGCCTTTCCCACGGTGCCTCTTTTCATTCCTAACCCCTTCTGCCATGTCTCTCCAATTTCCCCTGTATATGACTGGTTGGGTCATGCATGAGGGCATGTGATTCCACACCTGTGGAGTTTTCCATCAGGTATTATACTGTACTGTGTGCGAAATTTTCCAGCTAGAATGTGCATTGCTGTTTCCTCTAGATCTCTCGAGCTTAGCCACGACTTTCTTCAAACCTCTAAATTATATATTAACAGTGTATTCGTCACTAGCTATTATGTAGTGTGTTATGATATTTTAGTGTCCTGACATCCCTCTGTCAAGCCAAGCTCGTGCTCCTACAACAGCGTGTAGTAACAAATTAAATACTGTGTCATAACCTGTTAATACATGGAATTCATCACAATATATAGTAGACAAAATACTATTGTAGAACCATAACACACTGTATGGAGTACGTACATGGTAATACAAACTGAACAAAGAACATTGCATTGCAGTGATAATGTATATATGTATTTATACAATGGTATAAATACATATACATATATACTATGCCAAGACTGCAGTAAGAATCAGTCATATGTAATGTACCTATTATTTATATATCTATATACCTATATCTATATCTGTCTATTTACCTCTCTCTCTCTCTCTCTCTCTCTCTCTCTCTCTCTCTCTCTCTCTCTCTCTCTCTCTCTCTCTCTCTCTCTCTATATATATATATATATATATATATATATGTGTGTGTGTGTGTGTGTGTGTGTGTGTGTGTGTGTGTGTGTTTATACAGTAATTGACAATAATTATTGACATAGTATACACATTTCACTCAGGGGGTGTCACATTAATGTTTATTGTTCCTCCCGTAAATACTGATTCTGCTGATTCCAAGTTTGCAGTCCTTGCTTGCATTCTGTGCATAGCCAAAAGTCATATATTAATTAAAAATATAATAAAGAAGATTATAAAGACAACTGGGCTATAGGCTACACATAATATGGACTGAACATACATATACTCATTCTTTCCGGGGCTTCACTGTTTGTTTGATTAATTGCATAGTTTCAGAATTAGATGATGTCAGTTTAATATTTGTGCTTATGTTTAAATCCATCTCAGGCGGTGGTTGGAAGTAGTTCTCTGTGTGATAAAGGATGGCACAGAAATTGTTTATAGTTAAGGTGGACAAAGATGGTGTAAGTACAGCACAATAGTCAGGTGCTATGTATAGTTCTGATGCTTAAGTATGAGATGGTGGTGTATCTGGACAAATTACGAAAACTGATGTGTTATGAGTGAAGTAGAAAAACTGTGAATGCCCAACGCACTGATGGTGGGAGAGTTTATCTGGGGCAAATATGAAGTTGCATTGCTGATGAATGTCATGATTTCTTATAATAGCCATTTCACAAGGGACTGTTCCAGTTAAGTGAAACTTAGAAATATACGCAAGACAAAGATGAACTGCATGTAAGGATGTACGACACTTTCGTTCAATCGTTGATTCACTAGCGAAAGTGACAGTGTCCTGTCTCTTGGAGGCCATGATGAGTTTGGTGTTGGTGTTGATGTTGATGATGACCAAAGTGTCATTATTCTTAGAAGGAAAAGGGTAGTCTTGATAAAGTGTGAACAGATTATCTGTTATCAATGGCACATGAACTCTTACTGTTGTTGGTGTTAGAGTCGCTTCTAAGTATGGATGATATAGAGATTCCTGTCCCGGAACAAAGGCTTCAAACCAAGTTTATGAATGCCTTGACTGATTGTTTGATGCAGATCGTGAACTGGAATTACTGTAAGTTAATGGTGATTTTGCCATTACTAG
This sequence comes from Coenobita brevimanus, assembly GCF_032717465.1. Taxonomy (NCBI): domain Eukaryota; kingdom Metazoa; phylum Arthropoda; class Malacostraca; order Decapoda; family Coenobitidae; genus Coenobita; species Coenobita brevimanus. The sequence continues at coordinate 36,408,136 of NC_137044.1, forward strand.
CATTTGCAATACCTTTCATCAAAGCTTGATAACGAGAACTGGTGTTGTCTAACTGAAGTAGTATTATGTCAATATGTTCCATGACTGCTGAGAAGTGTTGAAAAAGTGTCATGTTTCCTTCCATTTCATTTATTTTATCCACACCCTTGAGTTATTCTTCCTGCCTTTCAGAGATTTTTCACAATCGTCATCATTGCCGTGTTTTGACTGTCAACTAGCATCTGTTGATATGTTGATACCTGGGATATCTTAATAAATTTATTTCCTGAAGATCTTTTTCCTTAGCCATTCCAAATATATTGCCCAGACTTGCACCACCCAGGTCGATCAAACCGTGCCTCTCACGTGTATGTGTGATGTTGTTCATGTCCCTAAGTGTCTCAGTTCCCCGAGATGAGCTATCTTGGATCATGATGAGCATGGTAGCTTTTGCTTGATCTAATTTCCATTTTGCTAACTTCATGAATTCAGTAACTTCCTTTGTGTTGTGAGCTTCTCAAGCAGAACTTGTTATCATAGCTTCTAGTATCCTCAGTGGCTTGGCAATGTTCTCCAACAATACCGGTAATTCATGTAAGATGTCCAAACTAATTTCAGTACTCATTATATCTTTCACAATTGCTGTTGAGGCCACTGGGGCTATAAGGCATTCTTGCAGTATTATATTTTATAAATATTATATATTATATATATTTGTTGTATATTAAGCACTCATCTGCCTGTGGACCAGACAACATAAGCAACATTCACCTTAAACACATTGGACCACAAGGCTTACAAGCACTCACCAACATATCAATCTGCAGCTACTCACACAACACAATACCCAACATCTGGAAGCATGGCATTATCATCACTATCCCTAAACCCAACAAAGACCCCACGTTACCTTCCTCACACCGCCCCATCACACTCCTCTGCACCCCCTCTAAAGTCACTGAACGACTGGTACTACAACTAGTTACACCTCACACCCCCCTAGCCCCATCACAACATGGCTTTAGGCCGCTGCACTCCACAAACACCCTTCTTACAGACCTTACACAGAGAGTTTTTGATGGCATGAATTCAGCTGGGCCACCACACATAACATTCCAACTCACACTAGACATTAGCAAAGGTTTTGATGGCATCTCCCACCACAACCTCACAAACAAAATACGCAACACAAACATGCACAATAACACAAAAAAGATGGCTGGCAAACTACTTAGCAGGCAGGTGTGCACGTGTAACACTTGCCAGTCAATCTTCGAACATCAGAAACTTCACAAATGGCTTCCCCCAAGGACCTGTTTTGTCCCCTACACTCTTTAACCTATACATGCACGACGTCCCCACACCCCACACACCACAGATACACATAGCTTCCTATGCAGATGATATAACACTCACATGTACACATCAAAATGCAAACACAGCTGCACACATCCTCCAACCTTACCTCAACACACTACACGAATAGTTCACCACAAACAGGCTCAAAATGGCCCCAGCCAAATCTACAGTGACCCTTCTCACAAACTGGGCAGCAGAACACAGTTACATTCCACACCTCACCATAAACAACACTCCTCTACCACACACACACACACACACACACACACACACACACACACACACACACACACATACAAAATCCTTGGTGTAACATACAATACATCAATGTCTTTTAAACAACACATCACAAATATTAAAAAGAAAATAAGACTCAGTGCCCTGAAGTCACTTGCCCACATAACATTTGGACACAACGAAGAAACCACTACCACAGTATACAAACAATATATAGGTTCAATGATGAATTATGCAAGCCCTGCTTGGGCTCCTATCCTCACTAAAACGCACTACAGACCATACAAAACAAGGCCCTAAAAATAATCACAGGCTGCACAGGTACTACACGCACAGACCACCTACATCAAGAAACCAAAGTTCTCAAAGTCAAGGATCACCTAGACATGAGAGGCACCCAAATTCTCGCTGCAGCCTCACATCCACTACACTACATGGCAACACACCCACACACACCAAGGAACATCAAAACAACACCCAGCACACGATATTGTAAACAAATACTGTCATCTCTCCCCCCTCGCCCGCCTCAGACCAACTTCCAGAAGCATATCCATACTCAGATCACTCGTCGCTCCATTCAGTCACTGAAAGACAAAGCACAGCTGCATGCACGGCCTCCTGATATCCACCCCTCCGAATCTTATCTCCCTCGTGAGGACAGGGTCCACCTGGCCAGGCTGAGATATGGGCATCATCCAGCCCTCTTAAGTTACCAGAAGTGGCTGGACGACTCCGTCGCTGATGCATGTCCAGAATGCAACAGAGCACATCATACTATTAAACACATTATGGAAGACTTCATTGCACACAATCGCCTATGCCAACAACACTACATACACTCCTTGAGAGCTCTGTGGGAAAGCCCGGTCTCGGCCGTGGCCTTCCTTAGGGACTCGGGACTGTTCGGCCAGACTGCCTAGGGAACAACTACTGCTACTACTACTACTACGTATTCTTAAGGAAACCCATCTTCGCTACCCAATTGCCTTGTTGGATATACCTTCTGCTCTGCTCTGAGAATACCCACAACTAAGTGCCATGGTGAAATGGTTTGTGGTGTGATTACAACAGTGCTTCCTGCATCTATCTGAATAATCTAGATGACAGTTTGGCTGCTAATTTAGTTTGTGGAGTGTAAATACGGTTGTTTTACTCTGTAATTTTGGTGTGTGTTTGCTTTCCAGTATTATCCTTGTTTGGTTGAGGGTAGTGAGTAAGCACCTCATTCTATTTCTATGTGATGTCTATGAGTGTTGAGTTAGACGGCGATATTCTCTGTGTACTGTATATCCTGGGCAAATAGTCTGTTTTACCTTGGCGTCCTCATCCCATTGTCCTTGATATGCGGTTACTTCCGGTGTGTGCCACCAGAGTGCCGGACGAAGTATAGTTAGGCAAAACAGTCGTGTCTTCTTTCCAAACTCCATAAATATTCGAACAGATAAGTTGAAGCAGCAGGGATAGATTCACAGGACTGGTAACTGTGTCAGACCAAACGGTGGTGAAGGTGAGTGGTTTGGGGGTGGAGGTCGGGTAGTGAGGATGTGTGTGCTGTAGTTATAGTTGGCAGTGCAGTCTGGCAACACACCGCAGGATAAAGGTGCTAATGTGATATTACACCTGATTTAATACCAGTAAATAGTGAACTGTATCGTCAACCTGAAATAATGCCTAGAACGTGTAGACAAACAAATGCTTTCCTCGTTATTACTGTGAAAGCACCACATGCCTCTGTGCCATACCACACTATCTATCTATCTATATATTGCCAGACGCCTCAATCCCGTACGGGATGGCCACAAACAAATCACTTCCACGTCGCCCTGTCCCCCGCCATTTCACTGCCCTGCTCCCAACTCACACACCCCCTCTCTCATATACCTCTCCATTCCATTCCTCCATCTCATCCTCGGCCTCCTCCTCTCCCTCCCCCCTTCCACCTCACTCTCATACACTCTCCTCGTCAGTCTCTCACCTTCCATCCTCTCCACATGGCCAAACCACCTCAGTGTGTTCCTCCTAACTCTTCCTATCACATCCACATCCACACCACAACGCTTCTTTATATCCTCATTTGTCAGCCTGTCTCTCCATGTGACTGCCTAGGCTTCTCTTAAATAACTCATTTTTACTGCTCTCACTCTTGACTTCTGTCCTTCCAGCAACCTCCAAGCTTCACTTCCATACGTTAGAGTTGGTATCACTATACTGTCATGAAGTAACTTTTTCACATCCATGCTCACTTCCCTGTTTCTTATCACTGATTTCAAGGAACCAGCAACCTTTCTTCCTTGTTGTACCATTTCAAGCACTTCACCCTCCAAACTTCCATCCTTACTCATCACACTTCCTAAGTACATAAACGTACTCACATTTTCCATTTCCTCACCATCCAACCTCCTGTACACTCACTGACTTCACCTCTCTCAAAGACCATCACTTTACACTTCCCTTCATTCACTTTTAGATTCCTTTTCTTACACACTCTCGTAAACTCATCCAACAAACCTTGCAGCTCCCCTTCGCCTTCACTTAACAACACAGTATCATCTGCAAACAACAGTACACGGAGTTTCCAAACACTACCCTCTCTCACTAGGGCCTCTCCAACATGCACTGTTTTACCTTGTACCTCTTTTATTACCCCATCCATGTACAGATTGAACGACCATTAAAGACATGACACATCACTGTTTCAACCCAACCTTCAAAGAGAAAAATTCAGTCAGTTCACCATCCACACGCACATGGTTTATAGTATATCTGGTCATGCTTAAAAGTAAAACATACAGTAAAAACACACCTATCTGTCCTTCATTCCGATGTTATATGGCTCATTCATACCCGACAGAGGGGGTGCGGCAGAAAAGTGGGGAGAGGTAACACCTTGTCATTTCTGCTTACGCTTGATTGTCTACACGTTCTATGTTGACAATACATTTCCTTTATTTACAGATATTAAACCAGGTGTAATATCACATTTAGCACTTTCACTCTGGGGTGTATTGCAGACTATACTGCTAACAATATCTACAGCACACACATCCTCCACTATCCCACCTCCACCCCCAAACCACTCAGCTCCACCACCGTATGGTCTGACACAGTTGCCAGACTTGTGAAGCTATCCCTGCTGCTTCGACTTATCTTCTTGAATATTTTCGTGGTTCGGAAAGAGGACACGATTTTTTGGCTGACCATACAGTCACTCACAAAAATTCGTGGGGTTCTTTGTGTGTGGGTCTGCGCAGTCCCCACCCATTTCTGGACGGCGAGTCTGTATAACGACGTGACAGTGCACACACCCATAGACATGGCTGATCTGTGACGTTGATGAAATAAAGTAAGGAAGGATAATATTTGTCAGTCATGGGTTATTGGTAGTCATAATAAATTACACATTGTTGTAAGATAAGATATGGGTAGAGCCAATTCAAGGTCTAAGTTTCCATTAGTGAAGTGAGCAGTGACGACAGTAATGCAGGTCGAGATGCATGCGAATAGTTTCGAAAATTTGTTTCGCATTGACATGAGTAATGCTGTAAACCACTAAGAGCTAAAGGCACGCGATAGCCCATCAACCATTAAGGTTGTTTTGCATATTTTCAGAAGAGGCTCTTCAGCATCTCGAACACCTTCTTGTATCTTAAACAGTCTTTTGGGGAGGGACGGCAGTTGCCAGCAAAGCCCATGAACACAGACCCAGTAACAACCGATTATAGGCCATGTGTCATTCAAATTTTGGCGTTAGAGTGAGTGAATCCTTATGTCTTCACATCGTGCTTCTTGCAGTGTGGAAATAACTTAAGCTGTGAAGGGAAGACCATAAACTCTCCATGCACCACAAGACACCAGTTACACAACGTGACCTGGGGAAGAAAACATGACCTGCCATGATGAAGACATAATACTTCTCCATTTCTGCAGATCAGCTGGATTATATCCGTTGTAATGAAGGCCTGGGAATAATCTACCTCTTGGCCATTCTCGGGGACTTTCCACTCCTCTGTCAGGTCACTGTTTGACCCATTAAATGGAAGGATATGGGGGGGGGGATGTTACAACTACTTCTCTCCGACCACGTTACCCGGTGTGGCTGCAGTTCCAGTGGTGGCAGAGGTGGAGGTGTCATAGCCACGTGACCTCTCATATGTCCTTCTTGTCAGCTGTGCTGTTGGTGGCAGAGGCATGTCTGTGGAGAGGCCAGGTTGTGGACTTAATGGTGGTGGTGGAGGGATCCTGGATGGTGGTGAACCAGTCCTGGATGGAGGAAAGGCAAAGTGCGTAAGAGATGGTGTGGTGGAGGTGGTGGAGAGAGCAGCACGTCCATCCTCCCTATACTCCTTTACCTCGTCCTCCCCCTCCTCTCTCCCACCAACTCCTCGTCACTGTCGTCCCACGCACTTAATATGGCTTGTCCCCACCACTCCATCAACATCCTCACGTTCTCCATTACTCCACAAATCATCAGGATTGGCTTTGCTTTCACTGCAGTTGTCGCCAAACAACACGTTTTGTCAATCGGCAGCAAGAACGAGTGAGAGCAGCGCCTGAGGTGGATGGCTGGGAGATAACATTTGCTTCCAGTTTCAACTTTTTGTTTCCACCTCTCACACCCATTTCACCCTCAGAATTACTTCCTTTGCTTTTGGGTGATTGAGCACACTCACCACTCACTTCGGAGGGGAGAGTAGGAGGGGAAACGGGAGATACAGAGCATAAACGTGTCTCCATACTGGTTAGAGTGAGACTGATGAATGGTAAGTCACGCAGGAAGACTGTGACATACTCATGTGCGACACTTATTGAGCATAAAAAGGCAATAGGTGGGAAAATTGAGCACACAGATCCAAAATTGTCCTGCTAATATCCCGTGATATGCAACATATGTTACCGATTATGCACCACCTGAATCATGACGCAGTAGAGGGATTAACTTAACTCATTTCCAGGTATGGTGTCAAATCATATTTGTCTGTTCTAGTTACTGGCATCAACTTTTTGCGTGTCTGAATAAAGTTTTACTTGTCATCTTGTTACAAGAATTCTTAAATTTTCAGTTTGAGTCTATAAAACTTTAGTAATTTCATCTTCAGCAGGTGCTGTTAAACTAATCATATATTATTTCATAATGTTTTTAGATATTAACTGATTATTTACATATTATATCTGATAAAATAACAGGCATTTATTTTCTTTTTACTACAGTATATTTGTGCTGTGACTTTTCGTAGTTTTTTTATATTTTAAGTTTTTTTTTTTTTTCATCATTCACGATAACAGTTGGCATTCCATTCTTTGTAGCGGATTATTAACAAATGAATAACGTATCTTCCATAGGTATATTACTAACCAATAAGGTACAGTTTAACAGCAGCAAAACCTTCACTTGTAACTGCTGTAGAAATTGTTATTGTTTTTCTAGTAGAAAATGTAAAACTAACTGTATTTTGTTCCATTATTTCTTCAAGATGTAAATCAGTAATACTTCATTTTTTTTAATCTGATAAGTCTTTAGCAAATCTTTGAATACCTTGGAACATTATTTGCATAACCTGCTCCAGTAGGTTCACTAGATCCTTTCATAGGCTACTTCTCTGCTTTGCGGGATGTGCAAACAACATCGAAACAGATGACAATTGACCGAGGCTACTAACAGATTAACAGCCTTACCCGAAATGTTTAAAGTGCTAGAGGAGTTTATTGTGAATAACTGCAGACACAGTATGGATGGGAGTGTCACTGCTCCGTCAACCCGCGATGACAGTACTGTTGATCATGCTCCTCTCATTGAAGTTAATTCGTCCCCCACCATGCAGGACGAGTTTCAGCCAGTAGGCCTACAATATGGTGCAAGTTTAGCGATAAAAAGGAGCATCATTCCAGGAACTACTTACAGTAAATTTCAATTTTTTGATGAAACTGGGGAAGAGCCCAATGTGGCAAGAGTTGTGGGATTCTCCATCATCCGTTGTCAGTTTGTGGAATTTGCGGCAGGCACCCTCTAACTAAACGAAAGCACTTTTGTAATCCAAGTAGAAATGCAGATGATGTAACAGAGACCGTGAATGAAGTTTTTGAGAGTGCGACAAATGATAGCCTTGTTATTATTCATACAAGTACCAACGATGGTATATGAACCTGATCAGAAAGATGATCTGGCACTACAAGAAGAATATTAACGGCATATTAGTTTTTGGCATACCGTCAAGGATTGATGCAGGGAATGTCTTTTTCATTATAGATTTCAGTATAAATAACTTGCAAGTCTCCCTGGTTGCAGGAAAGCATGGAGTTCATCGTTACATGGAACCACTTTTACGAGCAGCGAATGTTATTTTCGTAGGATGGAGTACACTTTAATGCCATTGGTTCTGCCTGCCTCAGACATTTGCTTAGTGATGCAGTATGTTTTCTTTTCTGGAGTAAAAACAATCATCACAAGAGATGAATGCATCAACCATTGTAGATATCACATAACCTGAAAAAGAGATAAAACTATGGGTAACATAAACACCCCTTATCAGAAAGGAAAGTCCATTAGAGCTCTTCTTGTTAATGAGCTTAGTCTGTATAATAAATTTTCTGATTTAGTAACTATGTCATTGCTGAAGATCATTATGTAATTGATAGAACAGAATCATGACTAAATACTAAATAAAGAGACTTTCTACAGGGGTTTGATTTCCCAGGCTATCACATTTTCAGCAGTGAAAGGGAAGATAGAGCTTTTTTTTAAGCTTTTTTTTAAATAACAGAACAGAGGAAGGAACAACGTAATAATAAAAAAAATTAATCCATGAACCACATTACAGGTGTCCTCCATTCATAAAAAAAAAACTGTCACAGTTGGACTTGAACAGCACTCAGGTTGAAGTTTGGGGGCAAACTGCTGTGAAGAAGCGAGCTCCCAAGAGATTCAGTTCAGGAAAAAAAAAATACTGAGAGGCAGTAGTTCTGCAATATGGCCGTGTGACAGTACAGTCATCAGCGCTACCAAAAGCCCATGTTAGCGCTGGTGAAGGCGTTGAGAGGTGACACAATGGATGCAACTTCGTCTAAGTATTTGCGATGGAAGTATCTGTAAAATAATGGAAGGGAGGCAACTCCTTACCTGTAGTGGAAGTGGTTCATTTGTAACAGCTGGGTCATTAACCTGCCCTGTCCCGGACGTGTGGATTCACGTCCTCACATGATGTGCACTCATATCCCAGAGACGTAAATTAACGCGGCAACATTGCAAAGTCCCTAATTTGCACAATTTTCAATTTTCGCGAGTCATTTCGTGAGTGATTTTTGGCACGTATACACGGGACACCTTCCTCTATTCCTCTACAAGATGCCAAGCAGGGACAATGCCTTACACCACATAACCTCTACCCCTCCCCCGCACGCCATTGTCTCGGCAATTCACCTGTTACCAGTGACCTGGCCAATAAAGACATTCAGGGCCAGAGTGATTCCCCAATCAATGACAATGTGGAGGACAAAGTTTACATAGCATTAGAGGAAGAAACAGTCAGAAAAGATGATCAGGTAATATGGGAAAAAAAGGTCATGAATGGTGATGAGTTAGTGAGTGAAACAATGCTTATAATGCCTTTATTACTGTTTGAAAACCAATATACTCTTGTACTACATATAAATTCGTACCAAGTAAATAAATAAATACTGTTTATGAGTGGATAAAATAGTTACCCTCCCATAGAACTCGTTTTCTTTGGTGCCAGCCTGTTAGAAAACCCAGTCAGGTAAGGAGGTACTCGTACCTGAATCGAGTATTTTAAACCTCAGGTGAGCGATTTCTCTATGAATTTTCGATGTTTCTCACCAAAAGCGAATGTTTGAGCCTAAAGAAAAAAGATCCAAAAATGTCGGGACTGGGGCGTACCACTGCCCAGAAAACGTCAGGATAGGGCGGGTTAATGATTCTAATAGCTTTGTTCTCAATTTTGTCCAGTTGTTTTAGTACAACATTTCCATATTCATTCCACAGGGATGAGCAACATTCCACCTGAGAGTGCACGACTCTTGTAAATTAGAGTTAACTGCTCGTCGGTGAAAAAGTTATGTACCGTGCAATAACCCAAGTTTCTTTGAGGCAGATTTAGCAAGTGATCTAAAATGAGAGGTCCAGCTGAGGGCATTGTTAACCCGCTGCGTCCCAGCAGATTTTTCACCACTGCCCCCCCCCCCCATCCCAGGAGATTTTCAACAAGTTTTTGGGGGCTAAAACCTCTGCTTTTTATGAGAAACAGAAATTTCAGAGAGAAGGTGTTCATCTGAGCTTAGAAATGTCCTGTACAGGTGATCCTCCCCTCACCTGGCACTGTCTTCTCCCGAGCCATGCTCCAGAGAAGACTCTTTCTATGGGAGGGGTAACTATTCCAAACCACTCAGAATAGGTAGTTGTTTATTCATTTGGTACGAATTTATACATAGTACAAGAGTATACTGGTTTTCACACAATAATATAGGCGATATGTGTTGTTTCACTCACCAAACACATCAACATACTGCACCTTCCTTGCCGACGTTACTTCTTGATCACTTCAGCTCATTTCTTCCTCAGACACCACGTAATATTTGTCCTCCACATCGGGAATCACTTTCACCTTGAATTTCGTCGTCGGAGAGACCGTGGCTTGACACATTTTTACTGGCCAGGTCACTGCTAACAGGTGAGTTGCCGAGAAAATGGCATGCGGGTGGGGGGTCACGCGGGTCCAGAGTGTGTTGCCGCCTGGTGTTGGGTAGAGGAAGGTCTACCACATATGCCTACCAAAAATCACCCACAAAATTTGAAAAATATGCAAATAACAGACCTCACAATTGCAAAATGTGTACACACGTTTTCGGGAGTCACCATGACAAAATGTTTGCTACATGTATACAAGTTGACGGGAAGTCTCGGGTTAAGTGAAACACCGAGATTTCTAATTCTTTTAAAGACAGGAATATTAGTCACACTGAAGTTAATATTGGAATCAAGCAATATCTGTCTGTTAGTATCCTAGCATTGAATGATAGTGTTATTTTGTCCTCATTCAGTGATCTTAGATAAGTCTTGATTTATGGTGATTGCTGTACTGAGTTGTGAGTTTGAGATATTAAACTTTGTGAAGAGGTGTTTAAGTGTGAATAAACTGCCAAGTGTTAAGTCAGCTGTATATAAATGAATGGAATTATGGGTAAGTGATAAGAAATCATTAATATGAATCAAGAATAGGGTTGGACCCAGAACTGTTCTTTGTGGCACGCCGACATTAATGAAGTGGAAATCCGAATATACATCAACTACTTTTACTCCTTTCTTTCTGTCAGTGAGATAAGAGAAAAGCAGAGGAAGAAAAGATTATAGGTCATAGTAGGGGAGTTTGGATAGCAGGGAACGGTGGCACACTCTGCCAAAACTATAATATTTGGATATTTTAATTTATCGGTTCCCAAATAAGTAGAGCACTATCCTAGCACACAGGGGTTAGACCTGTATACTAACCTGCGGCAATGTTCATTGTGTGTTTGTAAATTATCCTACACGTGGAGCTATATCTTACATCTTGTCTAAGCTGCATCAGAAAACTTAGTGAGTAATGTTATTTTAGGAGAAAAAAATTAGTTCATCATATAGTTACTGTACATTTAAACTTAAATTCAGTGAAGACAATGTCTAAGCCAGTTATGACAAAGTGCCCAACTATAAAAAGCCTAATTTTAGTAAGTTAAAGGCAGTTGTAGAAGTCAGTGATTGACATCCTATTGTCAACATGTTAACTATCAATGACGCATGGCAATTTTTTTCAGAAACTCTCATCAGTGCAGTAAGGTTATGTATACCAGTGCACAAAGATGGCCTACCAGAAACTCTAAACCCAAATGTTTGAACTCTGATATTAAAAATTGTTAGCAAAAAAATATATATATATAGTAATGTATACAATAAAGACAATACCACAAGAAAGCCCAAAAAAATAACCGACCAAACATAAATAACATAAATCCGAAAACACCGACCTCACTTTGTATAATTCCTTAGTACACCCACACTTGGAGTATTGAGTTCAATTCTGGCACCATATTGTATAAAAGATATGGAGAAACTTGAACGAGTGTAGTGAAGGATGACACATATGATGCCTAGATTGAGAAATAAACTGTACGAGTAGCGTTTAGAGGATATGAATCTCTTTACCTTAACTAAATGCATGTTATGAGGAGATCCAATTCACGTACTGCATTCAAAATATTCAAAGAATACGGTAATATCACTATCGATGAATACCTCACAGTTGATCGATCATATTATACGTGAGGTAAAATGGGCATAATACACTTATTACTGGCAAATAATTACAGTCACACGAAGCTACAGTAAGCATTTCTTCTTTAAGAGATTTGTAAATCTATGGAACAACCTTCCTTCCAGAGTAACCAACTGTGATAAAGCACTAACCTTCAGAAATTGCTCGGATAATATCTGCCCTCAAGCCCCCAGCTAACTGTGTTCACTTCTGAAATATAATCTTTTCTATACAGTACAGTACACTCCAGGTGATTTGAAAATCATTCCCCGCTGAGTGGGGCAGGTCGAATGGTCACCTGAGTCAAGGATTAAGAAAGGTTTATCCCACCAGATGTATTTACTTAGGTCAGTCTTGACGTATGCACCACCCCTGATGCACGAGCCAATGAGAATCAAACTAAGAGAATAAATAGTAGAAAGCAGAATTTCTATTGGCTACCATCACAAGAGCAGTACAAAACAAAATACCAGACTAGGGGTGGGTGGGGTAGCGAATTTTAATTTACATATATGTTCTAAGTGAAGAAAGAGAGAGAGAGAGAGAGAGAGAGAGAGAGAGAGAGAGAACCGCAAGGAAAACAGAAAAAAGCAATAGTATCACGAATGTGGGAAAGTGTGTGTGTTTGGACACTCACGCCAGATCTCGAGTTTTCACTGGCCCATCCATTCCGCCATTTTTCTTCCAGCAGCAAAATACAGGGTTTATATCTGAATTTAAACAGATAGTATGGACGCCATTGCCTCTCGTATGGTAGGTGCTGTGCTGATGTGTGGTATATTTTATCATAATTTCGTAGGTCAATACTCAAAATAGCCACATAAAGACAGCAGGTAAATTATGCGCTAAGACATTGTTGACATTGCTTTTTTCAGTACTAAAAGTGCACAAGAAATCTGTGGTACTGAGAAGAAAAATTGTTTTGAGGTAGAATGGACGGAAGTTAGCAAGCATATATCGATAATTATACCATGTAAGAGAGTGACCATGACGACCAGTGATACTAGTGACAAGGATTTTTGGCACAATCAGTGTGTCAAGTGCAGGTGCAGAAAGATCAATTAGCAAACTCATATTGATTAAGAGTTATTTCAGGTCTACCATGAGTGAGGAACGTCAGGCCTAGCCCTTTTTAGTATTGAAAGAGATACAGCTGAATCAGTAGATTTTGAAGCAGTGATCACTAGGTTCACTAAAGCCCCAGTCACACTGCAGGTTCGACTCGTTGCAAACCCGAAAATCACCAAACCATTCCCTGACCATGGAGGTCTCCGAGCAATCGTGCCACCGATCGGCTACCGGTGGTCGTCCAGTGTCCGTCCAGCTCCGTCCAGTGGGCGGCCGAACGGCGACCATGGCCAGATACACACAGATCAAGACACCGATGGGTGGCCGGCCAGTCGTCAGCAGGCCGTCGACAAACGGCGGCCGGTCCACATCCTGTCGCAGTTTAGACTGCGACTACTAGACCGACTTCAGCCGCAGATTGGCCGGCAGCTGGTCTCGGTCCAGCCCACCACTTGTTGCTCGACCAATCGCCGGCTGGATGGCAGCCGGACTTCAACCACCATCCCAGACAGGAGGCTTGTGGACGGCAGCCGCTACAGTCCAGTCATTGCCTTGACAGAGTGCAGACAGCCACTGCACAGAGTGGACAGCGACCGGCCTCTGTCCGGATGGCAACCACCACTTAAATATCAGGTGTCGCCGACCAGTCACAGTCAGTAAGCCAGCTAGATGCAGTCCAGCTGCCCACTGGGCGGCTTCCATGCCACGACATCGGTGGTCGTGGGGAGGTTTTTCGTGCAGCATGAAAAACCTCGTGACGATTTTTTGGTTGCCATGGTGGCCTGCGGCTAGGCCGAGACATTTGAAGACCGGTCATTAACCTCACCAAAACCACCCACGACTTGCAGGTCGCGGGTGGTTTGCGATAAGTCGTACCTGCAGTGTGACTGGGGCCTAACATGAAAAAAAAAAAGATTGTACTTTAATATCTTGTTATACATAAAAATGCAATGGCATCTACATAAATGTAATCTATGTATTGTATGTATTTGCTGAACATCAACACATTAAATGTACAAGCTCTTTTCATTCTGTAAATGATATAAACATATAAGGTTATAAAGCGTCTACATATTATAAAAACTTTGTCTTTAATTCGTAGATTTCTGTGAACTATAAAAATTTCAATAAAAGTATCCCTGTTTTCAGTATTTTCTCTCATATTTCTTTTAGTTTCTCTTTAAGACATTGGAACAAATACGACAGTAATGATGTACATTTATTTTTGATGACATAAAAAAAATTTGTGGTGACAGATATTTGTGGGAAATATTCCGAATTTCTGCCCTCCCTGGCAGAAATCCTGGATACGCCACTGCCTTGAATGATACATTTCTGTAGTGTATATAATTTTTTACAGACTCTGGATGTTACTACCTGTAGAGCAATGTTGATAAATAGTGTTGACAATGTCACTTTCCATTTTAGGTAGTAAATGTAGAATAAAACTTCCTTTTCTTCTTTCCTATGAAGTTTCCATTACAGCTTTTCTATGCTAAATGGTGATCCTTCTCACTCTTTCCCGCCGGCTTTTGCAGCAGGGTTTGGTAGCCTTTCTGCTTTTCTATCGTTGTCTTTAGCCGATAAAATTGTTTTGTTAATTATAACCTTCCCTGTACCAAACATCCACGAAAGGATCAACAGGTCTGTTACTGTTTGCTTTCCTTTTTGCTTCTAGTGCACACCATTTTGCCCTCAGTCTGTGCTATATTAGTCTTCCCTTTTGGCAATCTCTTGCATAATGACTTCCTATATTACCTGAATCCGATGAACGGTTTTACTATTTTTATCAATCTTGCTATGACTATATGATTTTCTTCAATGTGGGATGAATTACCAATACTAAATGATATACTGAACGCTGTACCTAACATTTTCAATTCGAGAAGTGCCTCTGAAACTGAGCAAAATCTGCAAATGGTATCAAGAATAGGATAATGTATGTGACAAAGCAGTTAATTGGTTATGGGCATTTAGCACGGTGTATGTTAGCTATCCAGCACAATGTTAACAGTGTAAAAGATGGTAGTGCACACACACACAGACACACACACACACACACACACACACACACACACACACACACACACACACACACACACACACACACACACACACACACACACACACACACACACACAGAGCAAAATCAAGGGGACAAGAGCAATAAATGACGGAATAAATAAAAATGACGATAAATTGGAAGGGATGAAGGGATAATGAAAGAGAGCGAGTGGGAAGTAGTTATTATGGAGAGAGGGGAAAGGGGACAGGGATGTAGGAAGGAAGGTAGGAAGGGAAGTGGGGAGGAATGGAGAGGTGGAGCAATAAGAAGGAAAATGAGGATCGTAAAAGGATAGAAAAAGGAGAGACAGGGAAAGAAGAGAGAGAAGGATTTGAGGAAAAGAAGGAAAATGAGACGGAAAATGAAAGTGATGGTGAAGAGCGCAGAAACTGAAGTATAAAAAGGGGAGATGAAGGAGGGAGAGGGGGAAGAGAAGTGTGGAGGCTCTTAGAAATGGATGATGGAATGGATGACATATACTTGTTTTACAGAGGAGGGAAAGGATAAATGAAAAAGAAAGGGAATGAGAGAGGAGGGGAGAAAGAAGGTGAAACGTAGCGAAACGAGGAAAGAGTGGATAGGAGGGAGGAGGAAAGAAGGGAGTTAGAAGAAAAATGAATGGGAAAGAAAATGAGCTGGGTAAATCATTAGGAAATGTGGGAGACATAGGAAAGAAGATGAGAGAGGGAGAAGGACATGAAAAAGAAATGAACGGTATGCACGTAGAGGGAAAAATGAAACTCTGACTAAAAGAAGAAAAAAAGTTAAAGGAACTGAAATACAAAGGGAGACGGATAATCTGGGATATGTACTTGGGAGTGAAACGACGTAGGAACAAGATAAAAAAGGGGTAAGAGAAAAAGGAAAAGACAAATGTATGACAGAGGAGGAGAACAGCAGGGGAAAAGGAGAACATTAGAGTACAGATGACAATGGACTTAACTGCATCGTTACGAGTGACCGTACAATAGATCTAATTAGGCTGGCACGTATAAATATCATTGTCGTTATTAGGGCATAATGCATTTATTTATCTTCCATTTCCTACCTCCAGGCGATTTAGTTCAGCTTCAAGACCTTTAGTAACAGGATCTTATTGAGGGCTGTATCAGTAACGTCCAGCATGAAAAGTCTATCTTAATGTGACTGAAATCAACTAGAGTCAACAAAAAGAAAAAAAAAATAATGAATACGTCATCGGACGACCGTGTGAAAGGACAGGGCAAAGTAGAGCTCACTCACACCCACCACTCCTGAGGCACAGGAGCCCAAAAGAAAACAGAAAACAAACAACAATGAATATCAGGAAATGTATAACTGTCTGTCTGTCTGACTGTCTCTGTACACACACACACACATATATATATATATATATATATATATATATATATATATATAGAGAGAGAGAGAGAGAGAGAGAGAGAGAGAGAGAGACAAGAAGAAGAAGAAGAAGAAGAAGAAGAAGTTGAGAAGTTGAGAGACGGAAGAGAGAGTTATATGTAGAAAGGAAGAGAGAGGTGAAAAGATTAGTAAGAGAGATTAAGAAGAGAGTGGATGAGGAATTTGGAAGGAATTTGAGTGTCAGGTGGAGGGAATGTAAAAAAAATGTTCTGGAAAGAGGTAAATAGAGTCAGACAGGGTGCCAATGAAGTTAATGGGGGTGTGAAAGATAAAAATGGTAGATTACTAGTTGAGAAGGGAGAAAAGGTGAGCAGATGGAGAGAACACTTTAAGGAATTGTTAAACATAGAGAATGAAAGTAATGCGAGTATAAGTGGCTGGGGAGTGGCTGGGAGAAGGAGAGAGGTGAGAAGACAGCAAGAAATAAGTGGGATGGAGGTTGTGGAAGCAATGAAGAAAGTCAAAACGGGGAAAGTCCCAGGAATTGATGGAGTGTGTGGTGAAATGCTGATGCATGGGGGAGAGATAGTAGTAGAATGGATGTGGAAGATGTGCAGATTGGCCTGGGAGCAAGGTAGAGTCCCGGAGGATTGCAAGTCAGTTTTAATTATTCCCTTGTAAAAAAGGAAAAGGGGAAAAAAGAAGTGTCTGGTAATCATAGGGGCATTTGTCTTCTTAGTGTAATAGGAAAAGTATATGGTAGGATACTTATTGACGGAGTTAGGGAAATAACAGAGGACTTAGTTGCAGAAGAACAGGGAGGCTTTAGGAAGAGAAGAGGTTGTGTAGACCAGATACTCATTCTTAGATCCTTAGTGGAAAAGTTTCTAGAGAAGGGAAAGAAGTTATATGCGGCCTTCATGGATCTGGAGAATGCATGTGACAAGGTGGATAGACAAGGATTCTGGAAAGTATTAAGAATATATGGAGTAGATGGGAAGTTGTTGAATGCTGTGAAGAGTATGTATGAGGGTGCTGAGGCTGCAGTGTGTGTGGATAGTGAACTGAGTGAGTTTTTCTATCCGAAGGTTGGGTTGAAACAGAGATGTGTCATGTC
>NC_137044.1:36430605-36463105 GCF_032717465.1 Coenobita brevimanus
ATGCATATCAGGGAAAGAGAAAATAGACATAAATGATTACTTAACCCATGGGGAAGCATCAGCAAGAGGACACTGCAAAAAAACTGCATAAGAAGACAGGTGATAAAGACTTAAGGAAATTTAGTTTCCCAAATAGAGCAACTGATCAGTGGAATGCACTACCGAATGAAACAGTGTGTGCCAAAACAATTCACAGATTTAAGGAGATGTACGATAAATATGGTTTAAGACACGGGACAGTACGAGTTTGACTCATTCCTGTAAAGATACAATTAGGTAAGAACAATTAGGTAAGAACAGAGAGAGAGAGAGAGAGAGAGAAATACTAGGAGTACAATGGAAAGGAAGCAGCAAAAAACCTCTTGGTCCTTTCATGGCTGTTTGGTATTGAGAAAATTATAAGTAACGAAACCATACTATCAGTTAAAGCCATGGTTCTTAAACTTCTTCGGTTCGTTACCCAATTTAACATGGTACATAATGCCTGTTACCCCATTCGCAAAAAGGCGTCAATATTTATTTTCACTTTAAAGCTTTGAACCCTACATAATTTTATTTTATTTTATTGTGTTTGAACATTAAATATCGTATTATAAAAAACACAGTCGCAATCAGTCAGTGGGATGGCTGGGGTTGCATCTTAGGAGACAGTTGAGCAATTCTATGGTTCGTGGTTGACAGTGCCATCCTGGCATCATTTGCCACATCCAGGCAAGTCCTTTCTTCGTTTTCATCTCCATTACAGTCGAGAACTCCTTCTCGCAGGGGTACATTGTTGAGAAAGATACCAACTTCAACGTTCTCTTGGCCAGATTTGGAGAGTCAGGTAGTCATAAAATCCAAACGGAATCTGAACCTCTTTCTTCGAATTCGATTTTCAAGGCTTTATTTGTCATGCATGGTGATCCGCTCCTCCTTGGCAGGGAAATCGTCGTGAATAGCCTCATTAAGTACAGTGAACGGATGAATGATTCACTGATGACTAGTGTTTCTCAGTCACTCTCCAGGAAGAAGTGATTCAGGCTTGTCTCGGGTCCCTTCAAATGGTCACTAATGTCACCCTAGATGGTCTGGAGAAGTACTCCAACATCGTGAGTATTCTCCTCAACAAACTGATTTACGGTCGGGGACTGGGCATCACTCCTTTCTCAACACGCCGCATCCAGAGTCTCAGTTTTCCCAGAAATGTAGTCACAGATTGACAGGTACCGATGATCGTCGTATTTCGGCCATGGAGTTGCAGATTCACATCAGTCAACTCCTTAACTATATCAGCAAAGTAACACAGTCGGACAAGCCACTCCTTATCTGTGAAACTGGCTACAGAAAGATATCCTTTTTGTTCTAGATATTCCTGAGTAGCCTTGTGGAGCTCAGTGACTCAACGTACAACCTTACTTGATGACAACTAGTGAACGTTCTGTGTGGTAGAGCTGAACCTGATACTGCTCTCCCAATTCCTTGCACAGCTCCTTGAACATGTGGGAGTTCACATCCCTCAACGAGATAAAGTTGATGACATTCAACACATCGTCGAACACTGGCTTCAGACTACCAGGTAGGCTGTTCGATCCAAGTGAGAACTGACGAATGATCCAATGATTTACAATGATTTCTCGATTCACAACTTGTACGAGGCTCCATAATCAGCAGTATCCACAGAACATCGCCAGCACCCTGTCAACAGAGACCTGGACTGGAAAGAAAATACAGGGTAATTATTTCATAGTCATTGTTTGCATCATATGGTTCTAGTTTTGGAAGAAATGGTAAAATATTTCTGATCTGAATCACATAGAACATACTAGCTACAGCTACATATTTGTAGTCAACACTTTCACGGTCTTTGGTTGTGGATGCACGTCCCATATGAAAGTGTCCAACCTGCTTTTTGGGCATGGATCTGTGTCCAAAGAAATATTCATCATAAATCAGGAATTCAGTAATTTAGTCTGATATTAGTCTGATTGAATTTCCAGTTCGATAATACTATTTTCAGTCATGGTTAAATAAATTTTAACCTGATGCGTCCCATCGATGTATGGGTATGTCGCAACGTTTTGTCACAGCTAGACCCGTCGACATACTGGTACGTCGCACAATTGCAAGGTTCATAATTTGCACAATTTTCAAATCTCACACTTGATTTTTGGTAAGTAGAGTCAGGAGACCTTCCCCTACCTGCCACCAGGCAGGGATGCTCAGCGACCCCACACGACCTGTGCTCAGCGCTACGTCACATATCTTGCCACTAGAGAGGACCAGCCTGCAACAAAACATCAGGCAATCACCTCTCTGCAGCCCCTACATGATGTGGAGCCCGAAACTGAGGACGAGGACGTGGATGGAGCCATGGGACGTGCTGCCACGTGGTACAGCAGCAAGTTCATCACTCAGCGCAGCCCTGAGCAAACAGCACGTCGTTCTATTAGGTATGGGCCTAGTGTTTTATTTGGGGAGGGCGCAAGTGGTGCGGAGGGAGTGGAGAGTGAAATTGAAAGTGTAGGGGCAGTAATTGAAAGGGAGAGTGGCGGGAGTGAGTCATCGCTCTCACGTTGTAGTGCGAGAGAGTGGAGTGTATCACTTGGGGCAGTGATGGTGCATGGCGAATCATGTGGTGTGGTGATAGAGTGGGGAGGTGAGGAGGAGCCCCTCCCCAGCACGTCTCATGCTCCCCAATATTCCAGGACTTCCTTCCCACAGCCCCCTGATGTTCCCCAATGCCGTAAGGGTAAGGGAAAGCGGAAGGGTAAAGGCCGAGGGAAGAGGAGTGCGAGTGGGGAAGCCCTCCACACTCCTCCCCAACCTCCCCCACCAGCATCTCCTCCCCACCCTGGCGCTCAGTGTAATTATAAGGCCCATAAATATGTAAATAGTAGTATAAAGTGGAAACGAGTGTAACGTAAGTGGGGAAGTATATTGGAAGTGAAAAAATAAAATATGAGTTGAAACACAAGTGGTTGCAAGTGTGCTTGCTACGTGAATATGAGCTAGCATTTCGCTATATATCCTCGTAAGAAATGTAAATAGGTGAAAACATTTATATGGGTTGAAAAATGGTATAATGTCATGGAAACAATAATATGAAAGTAAAAAAAAAAATGTATGTTGAGAGAAGAGTCATAGTGAGTGCGCTGAGTAGGCAAATATGCGCAATCATTATGCTAAATATCATTGTCATGAATGTAAACAGCTGAAAACATTTACATATAGTCAATAATGGTAAAATGTCATTGAAACAGTATTATGCAAGTAGGAAAAATTATATGTTTCCTGAAACAAGAAACTTAGCAACAACTGTGTAACCAATGTGACTAAACTCGCTATGCTTGCGCAATGGAACAATGCTTATTTTTCCTATGTATCGCATTGAAAACGATTATATTGTTGTTGTGATTGTTTATTAGTTCCAAATCAATAAATGTAGATGTGTTCTTTGTTGTTTCTCCCAAAATTACCTACCATAGAAAACGTGAGAGCCTGACACGACAGTGACAGAATCCGATACCTGATGCTGGGAGGCTCACTTGTTCTGACCACTTATGCCCTTTCTTGGTGTTTCCTTTGTTTGTCAACAAAAGCTGATGTTTTAGCCAATTTTTTTTTTTCCAAAATAGCTCGGGATTGGGGGGTATCAGAGGGGGGAAATCTGCCGGGATGTGACGGGTTAACATATGACCAGAAAATTATTTTTTTTAAAGTAGTATAAACATTATGAGCTCTTTTAACTTATACTTGCCATAAGTATTTTACGTTATGCAATATCCTCTTTCTATTTTCTTTCATTTTTTCACAAAGTTTCTTTCAGCTTTCTAATTGTATAAAAACAAATCCACTAATCCAAATATTTCAGAGTGAAAGAATTATTGGAACAGAAAAAACCTGAGCATGCGCATTTTATATAAACATTCTGATGCCCTCATTTAATTTAATACTATTTTACTTTATGCAATATTACTTTCTATTTTCTTTTGTCTTATTCTACAAAGTCTCAACTTTCTAACAGTACTGTATAAAAACAATCCATTAATCCAAATATTTCAGGGTGAAAAAGAAAAACTTGAGCGCAGCAGGGTAGGAAGGAGGGAGAGCGGGGTGTGGGAAAGCAAGAGGGTTCTGGAGGCTGCTGGGGAGCCAGACAGCAAAAGTGTTAATAAAACTGTCTCTTTGTTGTTCGTTGTGTATACACTACTATTAACTAATTGTATATGTCCCTCCCTACCTGATGAACACAGTTACAATCCAGTCCATTCTTGGTGAAGAATCTGTTGTTGATATTGAAGACATCCTCTTCCCTCATGGTCGCCAGCATATTGTCGCACAAAGGGAACTCTTCTTTGATCTGGTTCTGGTAGACGTGGTGGACGATCCCAAGGATAACAGTACAAATGAAGACATCGCACGATTCGTCGAGCTGCAGTGAGAATTTGCCATATAAGCTTTCCTTGATCTCCGTTATAATTTGGGACTGAACATCGGTGGACCGTGATTTTCGAAATGGATGTGGCACTCGACTTCACTGCCTGGTCTTCCCACAAACCTTACTTACCATCTTATGTGCACAAGACATAATCAGATTCACTGCAATGGTGTGGCATCTCTACTGCTGGGCTTTATATGCAACAAAGCAGGACACTTAAAGTACAGATTGCAGCTTTTGGACTTGGATTCCTGATGAACCAAACTGGATCTCTGTCTGCACTACAGCCCGACGCTGAAATTAGGCCTGATCTTTCTTTTGTAGATCTGGATGACACTTCTGGAGATGAGGTAAGAGCTTTGATGGCTTGAGGCTTTCGTTAGTCAATTCTTTGTGACATACTACACACTGAAGGTGGTCTTCTCCACCAGAAGGTAAATTCACAAAGTCATGGCGAAGAAGGGCATCAGAATATGTGCGCTTTTTTTTATATCTTATTTTTTGATCTCCAAAAGAAAAAAAAAAAGAGGTCCATAAAAAATTCTCAATTCGGGGAACCTTGTTAAAATAAGAGATACAACAGATTTTAGATTAGAGCTTTTTTTTTTTTTCTTGTTATCCATGTTGCAATTTTTTTTTTCTTTAGCATCACCTATATCATATTGTTTAAAAATGTTTATTGGTTAATTTTATGCTCTTGTTATGGATCATTAAATTATCAGATATAACATATTTTTTTAAGCAATGTGATAAAGGTAATGGGTAAGAAGAAAATGCTTTACAACATGGATGAGAATAAAATAAAAAATATCTAATCTAAAATCTGATGTATATCTAATTATATCTATATCTACCGTATACCTACTACATACCTCTCTCTCTCTCTCTCTCTCTCTCTCTCTCTCTCTCTCTCTCTCTCTATATATATATATATATATATATATATATATATATATATATATATATATATATATATATATATTCAGCTATATATATATATATATATATATATATATATATATATATATATATATATATATATATATAATAAATATATTATATATATATATTATATATATAGCTGAATTGAAGAACTTATGGTAATAATTCTAATTGGTGCCATGACCTCAATATTTACCCCTAAGATACCTTTTTTGTACCACATATTAATATATAATAGTCTAAAAATGAGCATGTTTTATGATGTGATCACGATTCTTATAAATACCCCTCATTCGTTGATGTTATATTTCTTCCCCACACTTTGCTTGGTCTCGCCATTCTCTATAAGTTTCACATTTCCAATTTATCTGCATAACTTAGGTTCTTCCTGTTCTTTATTTCCCTGCCAGGTGCCGCAGCATTATGTTGGGTGACGGTAGGGGGACGGGGAGGGAGTACGTTGGCCATGGTCATATCTTAAAAAAGGTTATTGTTCTCGGTATCGCTGTTCACGATCTGAGGTTGCACACTTGAATGGTTTGGCAGGCAGGAGACCCGGTAGGGCGGCCAATCAGCGCTCGGCTGGCGCCGACGTCACACGACCAATCACGGAGTGAAGCTTTTGTTGGTTGGGCGGAGCACTGGAGCCTGGCCTTTTTGAAATTTTCGAACATTTGCGGTGCGCGATAGCAGGCATTCAGTGCATGATAAAGGTATTTGGGTAGTTTTTTATATAGGCGTGATAGCGAGCGGAACCCGTGATAGCCGAGAGTTGAGTGATATATATATATATATATATATATATATATATATACATATATATATATATATATATTGAACAACCATGGGGACATCACACAACCTTGTCGCACGCCAAACCGATCGTGAACCATTCACTTAGATGCCCAATAACCCTTACACATGCTTCACTACCATCATAAAAAGCTCTTGATGGCAACTAGCAGCTTACCATCTACACCTTACATGAGCAACACCTTCCACAATTCTTCTCTATCTACTTTGTTGTATGCTTTTTCCAGATCCGTGAATGCCGTAAACACCTTATAGTCCTTCTCACAAGCCTTCTCCACTATCAGCCTCACTGCAATTATTTGATCCACACATCCTCTGCCACTCCTAAAGCCACCCTATTCATTACTCACTTGGACTTCTCATATCCCTCTTACTTTGTCTATAATAATTATTCGATATACCTTCCTTACCACACTCAATAAACTTATGGCACGATAATTCTTGCACTCACTTCGCTCATCTTTATTTTTGTACAGGGGTACAATCACAGCCTTTTTCTATTGTGTTGGCACAGTTTCACTCGTCCTTACATATCTCCAACAAGCACTCCATTCAGCTCTCTCCACTACATTTTCATATATATATATATATATATATATATATATATATATATATATATATATATATATATATATATATATATATATATATATATGTATATATATATATATATATATATATATATATATATATATATATATATATATATATATATATATATATATATATATATAATCATCATCAGCCGTTTGAGTATCCACTGCAGGACCGGCCTATCCCGACCGAAGTTGGGACGATACAGCCAATGTATCTCTACCAAGTGGCTTAGGCTGTCTGGTAGAGATTGTATGTAGGATGAGAAGTGCTTGTAAGTGTGACTGTAGTGTTGGAGTGGCTTTGGATGTGTGCGTAGTCTGTGAACCAAGTGTAACTGGCCTGCGCAAGCCGACTGGGTGCAAACATGCTTTACAGTATGCGACACTGGTTTAACCACAGCACCCCTGGTGTCTGTCAAAGCAATTCATGGCCGGGAGAATGCTTCCAAAGTTTACTACCCTGGAGCGGCGTGAACCCTTGCTCTCCAGTGTACGAAATGCACACCGTACCACTGTACCACAGAGGCTCCATATATATATATATATATATATATATATATATATATATATATATATATATATATATATATATATATATATATATATATATATATATAATTATAGAAATTTTCCCAAGTACCTCAACTGATGAAAAGGTGGAATGTAAATGTAGTGTTCAATAATTCTTGTACAGTGAAGAAGAGGTTGATTAACCCACCCCGTCCCGACCACTTTTTGACCACTGGTACCCCCCAATCCCGACCATTTTTTGACCCTTTTTTTTTTTTTTGCTAAAACTTTCGCATTTGGTGAGAAACATCGAAAATTCATAGAGAAATCGCTCACCTGAGGTTTAAAATATTCATTACAGGTAGGAGAGCCTCCTTACCTTACTGGGTTTTCTATCAGGCTGGCACCAAAGAAAACGAGTTCTATGGGAGGATAACTATTTCACACCACTCATAAACGGTATTTATTTATTTACTGTTACGAATTTATATGTAGTACAAGAGTATATTGGTTTTCAAGCAGTAATATAGGCATTATAAGCATTGTTTCACTCACTAATACCTGACCTTTTTTTGCCACATTACCTGATCATCATTTCTAACTGTTTCTTCCTCTAATGCTATGTAAAGTTTGTCCTCCACATTGTCATTGATTGGGGAATCACTCTGGCCCTGAATTTCGTACCGTGGCATGACATGGCTATACTGGCCAGGTCACTGATAACAGGTGAATTGCTGAGAAAAGGGCATGCAGGGGGGGGGAGGTCATGCTGGGTAAGGCATTGTCTCTGCCTGGCATCTTGTTGAGGAAGGTGTCCCGTGTATACGTACCAAAAATGACTCGCGAAAATTGAAAATTGTGGAAATTATGAACCTTGCAATTGCAGGACGTTGAAGTACGTCCTCGGGATTAGCTGTGACAAAACGTGAGGACGTGGAAGTACGTCCTCGGGACGGCGCGGGTTAAGAATTCACCTTATAATTCAAGTGGTTGCATTTACAAAATACCATGTAAAGAGTACAACAAGTTTTATGTAGGCCAGACGGGAAAAGAACTTGATGCTAGAATCACACAACATAAGTAGAGTGTTGGGACAGGACAAACATCCAATGCCTTATTTGTACAACTGTACAAAAAGTATCGTTACTCAAGGGTCCGATAGATACATAACGAACACTACGATGGCTGCTGTTTCCAAAGGGTTGATACATTCATATCGACGCGTTTATTACTTCAAACACTGGAAATGGCTCTTGTATCCCATGCATAATCAACATTGTTGGATATGCAGGGGTACCAGCAGTTTCCTAGCCCCCTGCCTGTTTTTCCTTAACCTTCGTCATTTGTCATTTTGTTTAGCACAACGTCGTAACGATACTTTTTTTGTACGGTTGTACATATGAGAGATGAGAATCACTGTATAGATTGGGATAATGCCTCTTCAGTTTTGTCTTGCAAATCTGCTATTAACATGAGCATCACTGAATCCAGTGTAATCAAGATTCTTGCACAGAGTCAAATAATATGAACCTGAGCAATGGGATGTACAAGGTAGATAAGTTCATCACAGAGAAAATATGTAGCCTTGTTAAGATCAATTAGTTTGATCCAGTTTGTATATGTTTTTCTCCCCTTATTATATAAGCACGCACCTGTACAAGACGGGGTTTGTATAAGGGTATGTATGCTTAACCAGTTGTTTGAAAAGAAAAGGTTACACTGTTCTTATACTTGATAATATATTTTTTGTCTATGTATATTTGCGCTCATTATCATATATATATATTTTTTTTTATGTGTACGACTCTGGGCATAGGCTTCACAGCCTGCTATCAAGGCCCAGCAGTCCTCCTACATACCATACACCTCTACATGTCACCACTTCGGCGCTAACACCCACCGTCCATATTGAATACATGCTAAGGCTGTCTCATACAGGACTGGTGCATTGGTATTAGCGGGGGTATTTTTACGACATGTCGGCGGGTCTTCTGGTAGATCAGTAAAGCCTGATTTAATGAAATTCAAATCCTTAAACTGTTCCCTGCCCCAGCCGGGATTTGAACCTGGGCCCGTTAGGACAGCACACCACCTCTCTACCGGTTGAGCCACCGCCTCCCCCATAAACGTTTGTATGTGCTTATGTAGGTAGGTATGTAGCTGGGTTCATGTACAGTATACGACTGTGTAAGCATTTATATATTTTTCTTCTTTTGCATGAATCAGTGTTCATGCAACAATAATTCACATTCAAATGTTTAATGGCATTATTTACACGTGTAATTGTCCATTAAACATAACTTTGCATTTGATTAATTTGCAAAATTATGTGTGTGTGTGTGTGTGTGTGTGTGTGTGTGAGAGAGAGAGAGAGAGAGAGAGAGAGAGAGAGCTAGAAAGAGAGAGAGAGAGAGAGATGGGCAGGTCAATAGGCCCATGCTTGATAATCCTCTTCCCACCCCCTAAAAATCCTTTAAGAACTTAATGCTATGACACTCCTCAGTTACGCTCATCGTAGGATATATAATTTATTGTTATTCATCAGTGTGTATATCAAGAATTATGTTTTATGTATGTAATATTATTTATTTTAATACTGTATTTATTTTTAAGGATGTAAGTTTAGAACACTAGTATTTGTCAATTCAGTAAGCTCCTTTGAGACTTTCCCCTCCTACTTTCTATATAAAAAATTACAGATGTACTGTCTCCAACTCCTTCACTTTGCTCTCCCCTCGAGATGTGAATACATGAAAGCTATCGGGATATATCGTGTTTCCTTTTTCTTGTGGTTATCAGCAGATATATATATATATATATATATATATATATATATATATATATATATATATATATATATATATATATATATATATATATATATGAAGCCTCTGTGGTACAGTGCTAGAGTGTGCGTTTCGTACACGGGTGAACCAGGGTTCGCGTCCCGCCAGGGTAATAAACTTTGGGAGTGTTCACCCGGCCACGTACTGCATTGACGGACACAAGAGATGCTGTGGTTGAACCAGTGTTGCTTACTATAAAGCATGCTTGCACCCAGTTGGCTTCCGCGGTCCAATTACACTTGGTTCACAGACTACACACACATCCAAAGCCACTCCAACACTACAATTACATTTACAAGCACTTCTCACCCTACATACAATCTCTACCAGACAGCCTAAGCCACTTGGTAGAGCTACATTGGCTGTATCGTCCCGACTTTGGTTGAGATAGGCCGGTCCTGCAGTGGATACTCAAATGGCTGCTGCTGATGATGATGATATAATATATATATATATACTGTATATATATATATATATATATATATATATATATATATATAAATATATATATATATGTGTGATCAATCCCTGTAATATCTGGACGCCCAATATCCAGACACCCAAGTACCCGGACATTTTGGGCTCGAGCCTTCGGAACCCCCAAATGGCCAAAAAACTTTAAAAAGTATAAAAAAAAAAAAAAATCTGACATTTTTTTCAACCGTACTTTAAACTTGGCACGTGGTGCCGAACAGCTGGATTTATGCGCGCCCCTTGCTTTCCCCTCCCCAGTTACTGCCTAACTACCATCCAGACTAGAAGCTCATTGCAATGGATGCTGCACGTGCTCATTTTTGTGAATAAACAGTGAATAAACTGCAATACCTCGCCACTAGACCACATGAGAATTTACAGAGTTGTGCAGCATTAAGAAATTAGAATTCAGAGTGCAAATATTAAGTACAGAGTGCAAACTGGACGTTGAAACTGGCAGTTGAAACCAGCGTGGTGCAATTAAGAACAGAATGTACGGTGTGAAACAATAATCATTCGCAGTGCAATGGATTACGTCAGCACAACACTGGATTACTGTACGTGCTTCAAGAGCATTTTCGCCACTGCCAGAGCCTTAGGGGAGGCGGGTTAACCTTCGTAATGGAACGGCCATGGACATGTTATAAGTACCCTGTACACTGCTGAATATTTTCCAAACTTCTAATTCCTTATTCTCTGGTTCCTTTTCATTTATATCATGCTTTCTGTCCCTTGTTTGTGTGAATACGATCTTCAGTAGGTGCTATGCATGTCCGGTAGGGAGATATGTATGTGGTTTTCTGAGTTAGGCTGGGTTAGGGTCCATAAGTACCAGTGCAGGAGGCAGGGGCCCACTATCTGGACGAACCCACTTTCCGGACATGCCTTTGGCTGTATTACATTGAATAATGGAAAGATTACTGTGTATATATATATATATATATATATATATATATATATATATATATATATATATATATATATTATATATATATATATATATATATATATATATATGTAAAATATACTATAGCAGTAGCCATGTGTGTGTGTGTGTGTGTGTGTGTGTGTGTGTGTATGTGTATTTTGGGCAGCCGAAACTACACATTCAAATCGCACCAAAATTGGCACAAAAATCGCAAAAAATTCGCTGTGAAAAAACTTTGTCCCATCACAACTGAAAAACTTTTACTATATTTAATGAGCAATCACAGTTTGAAGAAAAAACGCCGCTCCAGGCACCCGGCATAGGATCTCCATAGAATGTTTTGCCCATAGGTACGACTGTCAGGACTAAATATTATAATTACAAATCATAATAGATAGACAGATAGATACATAGATAGACAGACAGATACAAACAGCAAGTCAGAGAATGAGACAGGTATTGTGTCTGTGAAAATCGAGCAATGCTAAGCATGCTTACACACTCTAACTCAAGGAATGCTTGATAAGCACACGACAGTGCCTCGTGACCATACACAGACATACACACATACTCACACACAGGCTTCTAGATCATTTCAACAACAGTGTAACACACGTGACACGACCCCTGCTACACCTGAATTTAGGAAGCAGAGCTGAGAAGGAGGTTAGCCATAGAACCGACAGGTAGTAGGGAGAAGGAGCCTAGCAACATGGGCGAGAGGGTGGAAGAGAGAGAGAGAGAGAGACAAGGAGGTAGCTCGCGGGACTCTACTTAAACATCACTCGTGTGTGAGAGACTGTTAATATTTCCAAGACAAATAAAAATAGTCCCATACTCATCTTTACCTCTCCTGTCATTGCATGACAAATGGGAATTAAGATTAAGCACTTACAAAACTACTCACGTATAACAACCGCTCGTCCACGAGTCTAATATATGTATAACTGATCTACAAAACTTCACTACAAGCACTTACAAAGTTATTGTAAGATATGGTGGCAGCGAACGTACGAACCTCGTCTACGAATCTACAGTGAATTTCTACAAAAGCAGGCAAGACTCTAACGAAGATTAGCTTCAGTTCTACAGTGAATCCTACAAAATACAAGCTACAAGCTTACGAGTCTACAAGCCTACAAGCCTACGAGTCTACGAGTGTACAGTTGATTCCACTTTATCAAGATTGAAAGCAAAAAATACCTCTTACAACCAACAACTCACAACCAGCTCCTGACAGTATTCTCTCCAACCCCCCCTTCGTCTCCCCGATCATCACTCTGATTTAGAGGTGAAGAGGTTACAGGACACCTTGCCAGTAGTTTAACATAATATTAATACAAACAATCTTCCAATTTCTACAACGAACCAATGAACTACAACAATCTTCGATCAGCTACAAGTAACAACTCTACGAGTCCTCTGTATAATATTCTACACGCACCTACAAGTAGCAGCAGTCTTCATCCCACAACGAGTAAATCACAAGAGAAAAGGACCGAGAATACATCGAGAAAAAACAAAACAAAACAAACAAACGAAGAGTAAGATACGACTCACAACTCACAACCATCTGACCTTACCCTCCTCTCTCTGCTACTTCCACCAATCTCCACGCTGACGCAGGAGTGCGAGGTCAAGATGACGAAGCAAATACCAAGCCCATATTCACAACTCATCTTACTCACTCATCTTCACTGAAGTTGCTCATCGCTACTCATTTACTTACCACATGTACCAGTGTGGGAAGTGGACGTCACCATAAGTGGTTGCTGAGACGACAACACGTCAATCAACCTGTGAAGGACAACGCTATCACCACGTGCAACACCAATTACACATTTTCCACCACGGTAAAAATGAGTGAGTTGCATAGTTACTTCATTTATACAATACACAGTGATAGACAAAAAAACTACTGCACAAACATATAAAACGTGCTACATAATTACAACTTAAATACATATACCTACTTCAATTATCTTCATAATTCAATCATTATATACTTGCACCAACAATAAATATTCTACACTGTATATATTCATTCATTTATTATAGCATTTATTTACTACCAACGAGTGTTACCATTTATACCTACATAAAATACGTGTTTCATACATACAGCTATACATTATTATATTTACAAAATAATAAAGAAAATATACCATCACAGTTACTAAGTGAGCGATTAAAAGAACTGTATTAAACATTTATTAATTAAAGCTACCTAGTGGAAACAGATAAATTAAGTTACAAGGAAAACCAGAAAAAAAAATGGCCAACACAAATGACGTTAGCAAGAATGAACATCTTCAACACAACCGTGAAGACAAAGATTTCCACACAGTGCTGACACACATATTGCCCACGATAGGTGCAAGTGAACAACAAGTCAGTGTATATAGTTAATACTGTATATAGTGAATATATATATTTTTGTTATATAAAATAACAAAATATAGGGCTATATAATATCATTTTCAGTAATATCTGTGCAATTTAAACTAAGCCTTAAAAAAGGGTCCCAAGGAAATTAGCCAGCAATTATGCAACCTCGAACAACACTGAAAAAGCGTAGACAAACGAAGAAAAACAAACTATAAAAAATCAATACATACAAAAATATATATATATATATATATATATATATATATATATATATATATATATATATATATATAGAGAGAGAGAGAGAGAGAGAGAGAGAGAGAGAGAGAGAGAGAGAGAATGATCACATAATAAACAAATGAAAGTAGCTGTAAGTGTTACTACAAGTGCCAAAATACCACATAAACTACAAACAAAAAAGCAAATTGTTGTCTCCACAAGCTAGTGGCATGGCACATCATCACTATCATCGACCGCAGCATGACCGGATTCGATGTCAGGACTGCAATTATTACAATTATGTAACGACAAACGATATGTAACTACAAACAATATGTAACAATTATGTAACAGTTGCATTAACAAGATGTAACTTTATGTAACTTTAACTACAATTATAAGGCCAACACAATTATGTAACAGTTGCATTAAAAAAATGTAACTACAATTATAAGGCCAACACAATTATGCAACAGTTGCATTAACAAAATGTAACTACAGTTATAAGGCCAACACAATTATGTAACAGTTGCATTAACAAAATGTAACTACAATTATAAGGCCAACACAATTATGCATTACCACAATATTATGTAACAATTCATACAATGTTACAATTATGTATTACTACAATGTTTCTACAATATTATGTAACAATTCAAACAATGTTACAATTATGTATTACAACAATGTAAAAATTACAGTACAATTATGTAACAATTCATACAATGTTACAATTATGTATTACCACAATGTTACTACAATATTATGTAAAGTCATACAATTTTACCACAATTCTGTATTACCAGAATCATCATACAAGTTAGGTGAAATATTAGACATTACTAAAGGGACAACTCCATACGTAATGTAATGACCTAGCAGTATTACCATTGCACAATTATATGTGTATGTCTGTTATACATACACATCTTACAAAATGTCATACTCGTATTTGTTCAATTATGTATACAACTTGTTTAAATATATAATATTACTGAACCATTACAATATTAACATGAATATTATATGTATACAATATTATAATCAATATTATGTACTAATAGGTTAGCATATGTCAATGATAATTACTGTCGGAGGACCTCCAGCGCGTGACCAAGCAGTGTCAGGACTCCATATTATAATTACAAATCATAATAGATAGACAGATAGATAGATAGATAGACAGACAGATAGATAGATAGATAGACAGACAGATGGAAGCAGCAAGTCAGATGATGAGACAGGTATTGTGTCTGCGAGAATCGAGCAATGCTAAGCATGCTTACACACTCTAACTCAAGGAATGCTTGATAGGCACACAACAGCGCGTAGTGACCTTACACACACATACACACATACTCACACACAGGCTTCTAGAACATTTCAACAACAGTGTAACACACGTGACACGACCCCTGCTACACCAGAATTTAGGAAGCAGAGCTGAGAAGGAGGTTAGCCATAGAACCGACAGGTAGTAGGGAGAAGGAGCCTAGTAACATGGGCGAGAGGGTGGAAGAGAGAGAGAGAGAGAGAGAGAGAGAGACAAGGAGGTAGCTAGCAGGACTCTACTTATACTTCACTCGTGTGTGAGAGACTTTGTTAATATTTCCAAGACAAATAAAAATAGTCCCATACTCATCTTTACCTCTCCTGTCATTGCATGACAAATGGGAATTAAGATTAAGCACTTACAAAACTACTCACGTATAACAGCCGCTCGTCCACGAGTCTAATATATGTATAACTGATCTACAAAACTTCACTACAAGCACTTACAAAGTTATTGTAAGACAACTATAATAAATTATGCCAGTGCGAGGGGCGCTCGCCCCCCCCCACAAGCTTTCTGGGGGGGCCTCCAAATCAACTACAATTAATGAAAAAAATATAAGGTTAACATCATGACGTTAAAAATAATTTGTATTTAGCCTCATTACGTTTTGAGTGAAATATATCTTGTGTGTGTGTGTGTGTGTGTGTGTGTGTGTGTGTGTGTGTGTGTGTGTGTGTAATAATCACAATAATTTACTATGTATATTAAAGGATGTCAATGTAAATATGTTCCTAGCCCCCTGTTCAGTTAACTTCAGTATCGAGCTGCCATTTTTATTGTATTCTGGCTGTCATTAAAATTTTTTCTTCATATTAGGAAGTATTTACCTTTAGGTAGGAATCCTAAGAGTTCATTTAGATCAGTGGATCCCAAAATGGGAGGTGGAAAGATCCAGAGGGACGGTGAGGTACCATGGAACCGTGAGGAAAAAGGGGGCGGTAGGGGGGCGGCACGGTGGCATCAGAACCAAGTAAGCCTTTTTTTCTTTTTTTTTAATCTATATGACAAAACCTAAGTCACAAACACTTAAGTGACATTTATGCTTTACAAAAAAATAATAGAGTTATACACTAAAGCATGGTTTTATTTTATTTTGTGCTTCGACGTTGGAGTTAAAAGTTTGACCGTTTTCTTTATATCTTGGTAATGTGGTCTGGACACGATAGGCATCACAAGCCAGCGGTCAGCCAGTCAGACAGCAGACACCGTGGGATGTTCATTCTGTAAGGGCTGGTAAAGTACGTATGAACACAGTTCTATCTACATATCTATTGCTAGATGCCTTAATCCTGTAAGGAGTGGCCACAATCAAATCGCCTCCATGTCGCCCTGTACCCCTCCATTTCACTGCCCTGCTCCCAGTTCACACACCCCTCTCTCATATACCTCTCCATTCCATCCCTCCATCTCATCCTTGGCCTCCCTCTCCCTCTCCCCTTCACCTCACTCACACTTTCCTCTTCAGTCTCTCACTCTCCATCCTCTCCACATGGCCAAACCACCTCAGTGTGTTTCTCTTATCGCTTCCTAACACATCCACAACCACACCACAACGTTCCTTCACTTCCTCATTTGACAGTCTGTCTCTCCATGTGACTCCACATGATCCTTTCAAATAACTCATTTCCACTGCTCTCACTCTTGACTTGTGTCCCTCCAGCAAGGTCCAAGCTTCACTTCAATACGTTAGAGTTGGTATCACAATACTGTCATGTAGTAATTTTTTCACTTCCATGCTCACTTCCCTGTTTCTTATCACTGCTTTCAAGGAACCAGCAACCTTTCTTCCTTGTTGTATCCTTTCAAGCACTTCACCCTCCAAACGTCCATCCTTACTCATCACATTACCCAGGTACTTAAACGCACTCACATTTTCCATTTCCTCCTCATAGAACCTCATTGTACATTCATTGACTTCACTTCTCTCAAAGACCATAACTTTACTCTTCCCTACATTCACCTCCCCGCTGAGGGGGGGTCACCTTGACGTGGTGGCGGGGCTTGAAGCGTGGCTGGCAGTGCCACCTACTTTGGAGGCATGCCTACTTTAGTAGGGTTCGGCATCTGTCAGTGTCGTGGACCAAGCACCCCCTACATCACTGGTGGAGGAGGCCTGCTGGTGATGTTAGTTCCTGCCCACTTGCCATCTAGGGCAGGACTGTTGCCTCCCCACGTGTTTGCCGTGCGTGGCGTCCCGTAATGCTGGGAGACGGGAGTCCTGGAGGTTGAGCGATGCTGCATGGTGCGCCCTGCAGCTAGCAATACACCTCTTTGGTCCCTTATTCTGGCTAGATGGGCGGCCTGGTTGGGCCCAACCAGGTCAATCGGCTGGTCATGCTTTGGCTAGGGTCAAGTGGGCACTGGGGGACCTGGTGGCTCCTATCGTCCTGGAGTCACCCTTGCCCAGGTCCCCCAGTGGTTACCTGCGTATACTCTCCCACAACCTCTGGGGTCACCAGTGGTGTTATCCCTGGCTTTTGACCTCCCCTTGTTGGGCTCCATGGTGGGTGGAGGGGTGGGGGAATGAAGTTTATGTTGTTACATGAATGGCTTATCTAGCTAATAACAATACTCATGTTGAAGACGCAGCATCCGTCCCCAATCACTCATCCGATTCCTCCTCACTAATTGCCACTCTGGAACCTTTCCAGGCCCCTGGCGGTTATCCTCCTCTGCCCCAGCGTTCTGCTGGATCAGGGAGGCAGTCACGTCGGGTTGGTGGGGCTCTGTGGCTAGGCCTAAAAGAGTCTGAGCCTGAGACCTTTGTAAAGTATATTGTTTTGAAATCTTCTGCTGGGCAGTCAGTCTTGGACATTGATATATTTCATCTACACCGAGCCATAGTGTCTGCATGTGGGAAGGAACCAAAAATCTCAACACAGGGGGATGGAAGCATCCTGGTTGAGGTATCTTCCCCAGAAGAGAGCTGCCGCCTAATGGCTCTGACGTCCGTGTCTGGTTCTGATGTCTCCTGTATCCCACATGCTACATTTAACAGGTGTAAGGGAGTCATTTTTTCACGTGACCTACTCCGATATTCGGAGGCACGGCTGGTAGAGGAATTGCAATCATCTGGGGTGGTTAAAGTTGAGCGTCTTCAAAAGAAAATAGATGGAGTCCTGACCCCTACTCCTACCTTGTTCCTGACCTTTGATAGGTTAACTTTGCCTGCATCAGTGAAACTCGCTTGGCTGTCCCTTCCAGTGAAGCTGTATGTGCCAACCCCAAAGCGATGTTTCCACTGTCAGGGTTATGGCCATGTTAACCGCTTTTGCCGCAGAGCACAGGCTGGCCTTCCTGGTGTATGTGTTTCCTGTGGCGGACCAAGCCATACCAATGACTGTCCAGGGCCCCTTAAATGCTATCATTGTGGGGGTCCTCATGCTGTGAATTCTAAAAACTGCCCTCGCTACTGCCTGGAAAAGGAGATTTTGTCTATTAGAACAACTGAGAGGGTTTCATTTCCTGAAGCTAAGAAGAGAGCCCAGACTTGCTTTTTCCAGCCGGGAGTTACTTATGCTGCTGTCCTTTCTGGAGTGTCGGTGCGGCGCCCTGTATCTCAGAGGAAGCCTCAACCCATTCCAGTCCCCTCTCCTTCGACTAGTGATTTACAGATTGATGTCCCCAAGGGTAGTACTGTTTGTGAGACTGAACCTCGCCCACCTTCTAAACTTGCAGTTTCTCCCCACATTTCCGTGGCTGACTCCTTGCACAATTCTGTTGTGGTGGCAGATGTCCACATCAACCGAACTCCTTCTCCTGTCTTACCCAGTGTGACCGAGGCTCCATCTGTACCTAGCAAACGCCAACGTTGTTCGTCAGAGTCCTCTGAGACAGAGGACCGACCACCTAAGGTCTCTGTTGTCGACCCTTGTGTCGACCCCTCTCCTGTTCCCTCTGCCCCGCAGGCTGGGGAATTTAGCCAGGTGACAGCTGAAGCTGATGGTCCACATATGGTTCAGTCCCCACTTGGGGAAGTTGTTGGACAAATTGTTGGTGCTTTAGATCTAAAGCATAAGATGCCATCCTCAAATTATTCAAGTCCTGTGGACTCTACTCCCACGTCTGGGACTTCTGGTGGGGGCACTGCCCGACCCACACCTCCAAAGGCACCCCCCAAGCCACCTTCCAAACAAACTGGTATGCCCACTCCAAGAAGGAGTGTGGTAAAACATCCTTCCTCATCTTCTCGTTTGCTCACAGATGTTCGACAGAGGGTGCGGGTTTCTGGTGCTGGGCAGGCCCCTGCGAAGGGTCTTCATAAGCATCAATCCAAACCCTCTCACTTGTCAGGTGTACAGTCCTGCACTTAGTCATCATTCCTCCATTATGGGTTCTATCATCCAGTGGAACTGTTGGGGTTTACGTGCTAACTATGAGGAACTTTGTCATCTTGTTTCTCAATTTACTACTCTGTGCATGTGCATCCAAGAGACCATGGTAGGTGATGCTGTTCCTTCTGGTCCTTCTGGCTACCATGCCTTTTATTCAGATCCTGTGCCGGGTCAAGGTTGTCATGGAGGTGCTGCTATCTTCCTTCGCGAGGATATTCCATACAGTCATATGGACATCTCTACTCCCCTGCAGGCTGTCGGTGTCCGGATGTTTTTACATCGGCAGTATACAGTTTGCGGTCTTTATCTACCTCCCAGTGCTGTTGTTGAAAGGGCGGATCTGGAACGCCTTATTCGTGGCCTTCCTTCTCCCTTTTTGTTACTAGGAGATATGAATGGACACCATCCACTGTGGGGAAACAGTGAGGCCAACCCTCTGGGTGTCATGCTGGCCTCTTTAGTGGAAGATGAGGGGTTGGGCATTTTCAATGCTGATAAAATGACTTATTTCCATAGCCAGACTGGAACTTTTACTGCCATTGATTTATCTTTATGCTCAGCTGATGCAGTTTTAGATTTTACCTGGGATGTGTTGCCAGACCTATATGGCAGTGACCATTTTCCCTTACTTTTAACTGCTAGTGCAGGTGGACCTCAGCCACGTCTTCCTCGATGGCTTCTGGGTAAGGCTGACTGGCCACGTTTCAGGGAATTAAGTTCCACTTCCCTTTCTGTCAATGAGTTTGGCTGTCTTACTGAGGCAGTGTCATATTTCACTGACTTGTTGCACTCAGCAGCCCTTTTAACTATTCCAAGAACTAAAGGTCGGTTTCCTAAATGTCCGGTTCCTTGGTGGAACTCTGAGTGCAGTTCCTCAGTGAGAGCTAAACGAGTCGCCTTCTCTCGACTTCTTCATCACCGTGGGGATCCTCAGTATTTGGTGGCGTATCAGAGGGCACGAGCTCATATGAGGCGGGTTTTAAAGGAGGCCAGGCGATCATCCTGGAAGAGTTATGTTTCCTCCATTAATTCGAGGACTTCCATCACCCAGGTGTGGAACCGGGTAAGGAAAATTTCAGGGAAATTTACTGCCCCCTCGCCTCCCGTTTTATCTGCAGCAGGTGGAACTGTGGCTGATCCTTTTGCTGTTGCAGAGATGCTTGCTGATCATTTTGCCAGTGTGTCACAGAAGGATGCGGATACGCCTTCAGCTTGCCACCGTCGGCGCCTAGAGTCTCGTGATCTCAGTTTTACCTCTGCTGGTGGAGAGCCTTACAATGTTCCATTTTCAATTTCTGAACTCCAGGCAGCTCTGTCGCAGTGCCATGACTCTTCTCCTGGTTATGATGATATTCCTTATGCCTTTTCAAGTCACCTATCTGATGAGTCCCTTATGTTTTTGTTTTCTCTGTTTAATAAGATTTGGTGCTCCAGGGAGTTTCCGGCTAGTTGGGGTGTTGCTGTGGTTATCCCCATCCCCAAACCAGATAAGGACCACCTACAGGCGACGAATTATCGGCCTATTTCACTAACATCATGTATATGTAAAGTTCTGGAAAAGATGGTCAATGTTAGGCTTGTGTGGTTTTTGGAGAAAGGTGACTTCTTATCCCCTGCCCAGTTTGGTTTTCGAACAATGCGATCTACCTCTGACGCACTGCTGTCCTTGGAATCTTCTGTCTGTGAGGCTTTCTCCACTAACCAACACCAGGTGACAGTCTTCTTTGACCTGGAGAAGGCATATGACACTGCCTGGCGTCATGGTATTTTACTCTCTCTTCATGAGTTTGGTCTTCGTGGACGCTTGCCTATTTTTATTCAACAGTTTTTATCTAACCGAATTTTAAGGGTGCGAGTGGGAGGAGTGCTTTCTAATGCCCGACCACTAGAAGATGGAGTACCACAGGGGAGTATCCTTAGTGTTACTCTGTTTGCTGTAGCCATTAACAGCATCATCAGTGTACTTCCTGATGGTGTACGAGGATCACTGTATGTCGATGACCTCTCGATTTCCTTCACTGCGTCTAGAATGTCTCTGATAGAGAGGAAGTTGCAGCTGGCTCTCAATAGAATTTCTGACTGGGCAGAAACACGCGGTTTCCATTTTTCTTCAGCAAAGACAGTGGCTATACATTTTTGTCATCTTCGAGGGTTTCACCCAGACCCTGACTTGTATCTCTATGGTAGGAGAATATCCTGTGTGGAAGAGACACGATTTCTGGGTCTTCTGTTTGATAGAAGGTTAACCTGGGTTCCCCATATTCGTTCTGTTAAGGTGGCTTGTCTTAAAGCTTTGAGTCTTTTGAGGGTTTTAGCTCATACCTCTTGGGGTGCTGACCGTCAGACCCTCCTCCTCTTGTATAGGTCTCTTATTCTTCCTAAACTTGAATATGGGTGTGAGGTCTACTCCTCTGCAACAGATGCCCGCCTCCGGTTGTTAAATTCTGTGCATCATGCCGGTGTACGTCTGGCAACCGGGGCATTCAGATCATCCCCAATTCCAAGTTTGTTGGTAGATGCTGGTGTACTCCCCTTGGACTTGCGACGTCAGTTGCTAATGATGTGTTGGTATCGTCTTCACCACATTCCAGACTCAATTTCATGTGCCATTGTCTCCCAGGATTCCCGATCTTCTGTTTTTGAGACCCGTCCTAATTTCCCAAAGCCATTTTGTTACAGGGTCCAGTTTGTTATGTTAGCCCTCTCTGTCCCAAGACT
Organism: Coenobita brevimanus; assembly: GCF_032717465.1. Lineage (NCBI taxonomy): Eukaryota > Metazoa > Arthropoda > Malacostraca > Decapoda > Coenobitidae > Coenobita > Coenobita brevimanus. Next base: position 36,453,133 of record NC_137044.1, read on the forward strand.
GGCAATTTGTCCACATCGGATCCCAAGGGTGGGTTCTTGGCTACTCCCTCGCGTGACATTCTGTAGGTCCGTTGATGGAAAAAAGGGCTCACTTCCCTCTCAGGTGTCCCTCTCTCTCTTTTTAGAACATGCCTCCATTCATGAGGGTTCTGTCCCCGTCTACACTGACGGGTCTAAGACTGATACTGGAGTAGGATTTGGTGTTGTCTTCCCTTCATTTAGTGGGGTGGTAGCCTTCCTGGCATTACTTCAGTGTATACGGCAGAACTGACTGCAATTTTATATGCTGTTAAAATCATTTTTACTCTCCCCCAATCCGTTTTTGTGATTTTTAGTGACTCGCGTAGTGCTTTGTCTGCACTGGAGTCTTTTAATGCATCCCATCCATTGGTTTTATCAATTTTAGAATGGCTTTTTCTTCTTGGCCGTCGTGGCCGCCGTGTAGACTTCTGTTGGGTTCCTGCACATGTTGGTGTGGTGGGCAATGAGAGGGCAGATATTTTAGCTAAAGCTGCATCTTCTCAACAGCCCCCAACCGACTACCCACTTCCTGTTTCTGATGTAACACCTTACTTGCGGTTTGCAATTCGTTCATGTTGGCAGAGACACTGGGATGGTGTTTCTCATAATAAACTAAAAGAAATTTTTCAGAGAGTGGTTGTGCCAAGGGTTCCTCCCTCTATGTCTCGGCGACTGGAGGTGGCTCTTGCTAGGCTTCGCATTGGGCATTCTCGGCTTGCACATGGGTTCCTCATGTGTGGTGAGACTCAACCATACTGTGATGACTGCCTTGTTCCCCTTACTGTTCGTCACTTGCTGGTCGAGTGTCCGAGTCTGGGGGACCTGCGTCAGAGGTTCCTTCATAGGCATGGGGTGGCAGATGGTGCCTACTGCTTGTCCTCGATGCTTGGTGGGGCCTTTAATGATTTTACTGATGTTTTTAGCTTTCTTCAGGAGGCGGGCCTCCTTCCACTTTTATAAATAATTGTTATTTTATAAACTATTCTTTTATTATTTTTAGTGTTTTATTCCTGCTAACAGATATTGACTTTATTTTGAATAGCCACTTTTTATTTTGCTGTGTCTTTTACTTTGTCATCCGGCGGCATATGACCTTGGCAGTTGCGCCGCCAGATTTTAATTATTTTCAATCAATCAATCAACCCTACATTCACCTTTAGATTCCCTTTCTTACACACTCTCCCAAACTCATCCACCAAGCCTTGAAGCTCCCCTTCGTCTTCACTTAACAACAAAGCATCATCTGCAAACAGCAGTACAGGGAGTTTCCAAACACAGCCCTCTCTCATTAGGGCCACTCCAACATCCACTGCCCTACTTTGTATCTCTGTTACTACATTTCCATATACAGATTGAACAACCATGGAGACATGACACATCCCTGTATCAATCCAACCTTCAAAGAGAAAAATTCACTCAGGTCACTATCCACACGCATTGCAGCCTTAGCACCCTTATTTAAACTCTTCACGGCCTTCAAAAACTACCCATCAACTCCACACACCCTTAATATTTTCCACAATCCTTGTCTATCCACCCTGTCATATGCTTTCTCCAAATCCATGAAGGCTGCATACAACTTCTTTCTCTTCTCTAGAAACTTTTCCACTGCAGAGCTAAGAATGAATATCTGATCTACACAAACTCTTCCCTTCCTAAAACCTCCCTCTTGTTCTCCAACTAATTCCTCTGTTATTTCGGTAACTCAGTCAGTATGTATCCTAGCATATACATTTCTTATTACACTAAGAAGACAAATACCCCTATGATTACCACATACTTCTTTTTCCCCTTTTCCCTTGTGCAGGGGAGTAATTATACTTGACTTCCAATCCTCCGGGACTCTACCTTCCTCCCAGACTAATCTGCACATCTTCCACATCCATTCTACTATTATCTTTTCCCCATGCTTCAGCATTTCACCACACACTCCATCAATTCCTGGGGCTTTCCCCATTTTAACTTTCTTCATTGCATCCACAACTTCCATCCTACTGATTTCTTCCTCTCTTCTCTCACATCCCTCCTTCTCCCAGCCATTCCCCAGCCACTTACACTCGCATTACTTTCATTCTCTGTGTTCAACAATACCCTAAATTGTTCCCTCCATCTCACTTTTTCTCCCTTCTCCACTAGTAATTTACCATTTTTATCTTTCACTCCCTAACTAACTCCTTTGACACCCTGTCTAACTCTACCTCTTTCCAGAACATTTTCTTAACGTTCCCTCCACTTTACACTCAAATTCCTTCCAAATTCCTCATCCACTCTCTTCTTACTCTACTTTACCAATCTATTCACCTATCTCTTCCTCTCTCTATATAACTCTCTCATCCGTCTATCAACTTCTTCCACACCCCTGTTTCTTGTCCACTCACTATATGCCTCCTTCTTCTGTGTCACAGCCTCTCTTACTTCTTCATTCCACCAAGTTGTTCCTTGCATCCCCTTTCGTCTTCTCTTCTTCCCACACACCACCTCACATGTCAAATTAATGTATGATATCTTGCCATGTAACTATAATAATCTCTTGGAAGTGGTACAGTATAAAGCTGCAATAGGTAGAAGATACAGCATTATTCACCATGGCACGTAGGCCACAAAGGGCACTACAAATAACTTTGCAAAGAAAAGATCACGGAGATATCCACTGCTGCAGTAGTTTACTCATTAGTTTTCAATGTCTCTAATGAATTCTGAAATTAATGTATTATTCTTACCTGACTGTCTTCCAGATTTAAAAACCATCATTTTATTTCTCCCACCTCTTGGTGTAGAGCTTAGTTTTTCACATTACTTTATATGGTTCATGATATTCTGGGGCTAGTAAGCTAAAGGCTTTCCAATTTTAATTCAGTTACAAGTTTACAACTTTTCATTCCCAATTTTATATTCATTTTCTTTTCATTAGGTTATGAGAATGAAGTCAGTTTAAGCTTTCACCAATACAAATATTTTAATTGAGGTGGAGGGGGGAAGAGGGAGGGGGAGGCCGAGGATGAGATGGAGGGATGGGGTGGAGAGGTATATGAGAGAGGGGGGTGTGAGTTGGGAGCAGGGCAGTGAAATGGCGAGGGACAGGGCGACTTGGAGGCGATTTGTTTGTGGCCACCCCAAACGGGATTGAGGCGTCTGGCAATAGATAGATAGATAGATATGTACTTTACCATGCACTTTAAATTACATATTCAACTTCACATAGAAATACTGCCAGTGCTAGAATATCCATTTGTGTTTGTGTCAGGAAGTAATTGGTTTAAAAAATAATTATATACAGTATATATATTTGTTTATTTATTTAATTCTCTAAATATAGCTTTGCATGTGGCTTCAAAATGCTTGCTGGCCATCCCCCCTAAGTGGGGAGGTGGGAGTAAGGGGGCCTCCTAAATAGCCTATGCCCCTCCCAAGGAAAATTGAAATGACGCCCCTGAGGTGTTGCCTTGTTTTCTCGGGTCTCTGAATTCCCCGACTTTTCTTTTGTCACCCCTCTGTTTACCCCCACAAATTTCCATATTACCGGGGGTAATTTACCCCAGGTTGGGAACCACTGAGTTAAAGACAAGGATGGAAAAACAGGAAGGCTCCTCCCTCCACCCACCAACCAAACCCTCCAGCTGAAGCCAGCAGAAAATATTGAGATGGAACACAATGCAGCATAGAAAACCTGTCATTGAAATTTCATAGGATGGAGAGAAAGGAAATTTTACGATATACTGTACACCTGAAAAGAAAAGTAACATTGTCAACAATATTTATCAACGTTGTTCTACGGTTCAACGTAGGCTCTGAAAATGAATATGGATAGATAACTAAATAGATAGATAGATAGATAGACATATATGCTGATGGATAAATAGATAAACAGATAGATGCCCTACAAAAATAATATTCAGGAGTGGACATACTGTAAGCTGGGGATTAGAAGACAGATACTTATCCATGTGGTTTTTGAAGGTTAGTACTGTATCACATTTTACAACACTGAAGGGCAGTTTGCTTCATACATTTATAACTCTATTAAAGAAGAAGTGCTAAGCTTCTTGTAATTGAAATCTATTGCCAATAACTCATCCAACAAAGAAAAAAAAACGGCATGGTGGTATGCCTCCTCTAGAGTGGTCTGATGAGTAAAGCGCAAAAATGAAAAAAAAAAAAAATCTTTATTCATACCACCCACCATTTTTCCGTAATTTACTCCTGTCTTGTGATCGTTTCCTTGCATTTAAAATCCTTCACCAGCCAACTCTGTCTTTACCATCATCAAAGATCATGGTTATCAAAAGAGTCTTAGGATGAGCATTATATGCATTTCTTTCAATCACTGATTTTACACATCAAGAGGGAGAGATTTTGCACAAGAGATGATTTCATAGAGGTGTTTCACTGCAAACTACTGAGACGAATTGTTCTTGATTCTGAATCACATTGGCACATAATCTTTTATAATGAATTGTATGATCTCAGATGTTCCTCTGTTGCAACGTACAGTTGCAGAACGCTAACCATCTCAAATGAGCTAATTTGTCTGGACTTCGTTGAGCCAGTTCCTCATCACAGTGACCTCTAGGCACGGCGTTGTAAATATCTAGCAGGTATCTCTGATCAGTACTAAAATCTGCAGAATCATTTTGAATGTCTTCTGCTTCAACAGTTTTGAAATTCACAACATGAAGTTTTTCACAGTTTTAAAGTAGCTTTCCAGTTAATCCTGTGAATCCTCTAGGTCCAGTTGTTGGTCCATCTAATTCAATGACCAAATGCCGTAAAGGAAGTTCATGAGCATGGGGCAGGCAAATAACCCATTGCAGTGGTCTGTTTAGTTCTCTCTCCATTATGACTACCACACAACCCTCTTTTATTCTGTATTTACTGCTGTTCCATCACAACCTATTGCCTTTATCTTTGCTGTGTCAGTTTTTTTTCGAGTGCATGAAGTCTAACATTTCAGTACAGTTCAGTATAGATATTTTCAGCAGCTCCTGAGAATGAGCAGACATGCTCTAAGCACTCTGAAGAAAGCTCTTGCAAAATAGTATTCTTGGTTCACTGTCATTTTACGCTGAGTTCTTTCTGTTCCTTCATTTAACCTACTAGTGTTTTATTTTTATAGCCACCAACGTAGATGCTAATGAGTGGCTGAACTGCCTTTTCTTGAATCTGAATTTCAGCTCGTGCTGTTTTACGTGCTCTTCTTATTTTATTTCCGTCAACAACTCCTTCTGTCTGATCTATCATAGAAAGGTCGTCTAGAACAGCATTTGCCACAGAAGCAGCAACTGTTAGATAATACACTACGATCAATAGCAAGATATTGCAGGCTTCTTTTCTTGTTTTTTTCTTTCAGTTCTTGTTTTGCTTTAGTAGAAAGTTGCCGAGAAAAAATCATCTTCACTATCTTCAGTTGCTGAACCTGTACTGCAATACAGTTCAGTTTCACGCAGGTCATTACTTAAACTGGGACCAGGTGTTGCTTGTTTGCAACTCAACTGTTTTACATTTCTCTTAGTTGTGGTAGCATTCAAAGATCTAATAACCATTGTTCTTTTTGTTCTCTGGTCCATTAAAAATTCTTGCTCCATTTGTGGCACTTTTCTCTCCTTCTCCTACTCGCAGTTCTTGAGATCCTTACATTTGTAAGCAGCAACTTCAAATAGTCTGTCCTGAGAATCTATTTGAAGAGCCTGAACTTAAAAATTTTAATGTTCCTCTTTTTGTTGGTTTCTGTAGTAGTGTGTATTTGTTGTGATAGCTATTCAGCATCTGCAAAATACTCTCATAAGAGACCATTAGAACAGAAGCTTTCTGCCACACAGCCTTTACCTTTGAAATGATGGAGACATCAATCTCAGAAAATTTTGGCTCCTTTTTAGATGTCTTCAGATTCTGCTGTACATATAGACAGAATCTGATTACATCATTATGTTAGAAGACAGTTCACATTTAAATCGTCTGGTTTCCTCCAGACTGGACACAGACTCGAAAGTCTTGCTTCTTGGGATGTCATCCTTATTCTGTATTCAGTTCAATGAGAATTATCTGTAGGAGGCAACTTGTGAGGTGCTTCTTCAATAACAGATGGATGAAGACTGACTGAAAGTAAAAGAAAAAGAGGACACGTGTAATATGAGAATAAAAAGTGGTGCGTAAGCATGACATTATGCTACTGTAATTGGAGAAGGTAGAAAATGTTATACCAGAGCACTGAGACATTGCACACAGCCATTTATGCTACATACATTGCATTTTTAACTACTTGAAATATCTTTGTAACTCCTGTGTTTTTTGGGAATGTTTTGAAAAATGGTAGGCTAAAATTTTATGGAAATTTAACAAAAAATTCCTAAGTCACACAGTCATTTATGCTGCCAAACATTGCATTTTTAACTGTTAGAAATACCTTTGTGACTTTTGTGGTTTTTAGGAATATTTTGACAAATTGTTAATTTTCTTGAAAATTTAATAAAAAATCCCAAGTTAGGGAGGAGGAACATATTATTTAATATGAAACATAATTTGTCTGTGTGTTTGGGATGCAACTTAGAAGACATTTATAACTATTGCTATATGATTTATGCCTTTTTTTTTTAAACGTACTACGCTGCAACAATAGACATAACACGGCCATAATGTCCCAAATTATGGTTCAAAAGTCATAACGCGGAAAAATAGGGTCATAATGTGGTGGGAACAGACATAACTCAGCCAGTGGTAGTCGTTGCACGGGTTGCATCAGCCAATGACGCATGACTGTCACGTGTCTGCACGGGGTGTCGTCAAGGTCCACTGAGCATTCCTGCCCTAGTTGAGCCTACCCTCTCCCTTCAGTTTGGCTGCACACGTGCTCTGTGTGATCTTTGCTCTTATTTTGGCCACGGAACTCCATTCCATCTCCCCCCCAGGAAGCCCAAAACTTCTTCCATTCAAGATGGGGGATCCTCTAGTATTTGTATGTAATGAAGTCTTTATTAGGTAGGTCAATGTCCTGGAAAAAAAAAAAAAAAAAACTTGAATATTACCCCAAAAGGTGAACTTGATGCTGGTCTGGGTACCATGAAATCCTTTAACATGTAAACATATGGCCCCATAACGAGGAATTTTCATAAAGCGAGAGCTTCAGCGTACAATATTCCCATGTTATGCGACGGAGTACCATGTTTTTTGCAGGACTTTTTAATTTTTTGAGGTCGTCGGGGAGGCAGAAGATATTGTTGCACAAAAATTTTATTTCATTGTTTTTTTTTTTTCTCGTGAGTACGAAAAAAGTGTAAAAACGATCAAACCTAAGTGCTTGTACTCAGTATAAACTGTTCTTAATTGTGAAAAACCAAACACCTAGTCGAAGCTCTAAGCGCAAGGTAATACTTATTCTACTTTCTATTTTATTCATTACTCAAAGCTGTGAACAAGGTAATACTTATCATACTTATCACTTCCAAGAGAACAAAAACCACCCACCCCAGTCACACTCTAGGCGCCAAAAGTAAACAAACAGGACAGGACAAGGAGTTTCACACTTAATACACACAAAAGCTCTAGCATATACGCAGAGAGAGAGAGAGAGAGAGAGAGAGAGAGAGAGAGAGAGAAGCATTATTTCGAAACAAATAATTCGAAGCAGCTAATGGAAACAAAAGGGCTATATACTACAAATAACAAGAGATTAATAACTCGTTAAAAGAAATTAAGTCTATGGGACATAAGGAATAGGTGCATCTGTGACCAGGCAACCATCTTTTCACCATGAATTGAACAAGACCATTTATTTGCTTATTCTTACCAGTACCAAGCGATATTATCTGCCTTAAGACAACCCTCATATTCATGGAAGAGTTATAAGCATCACAAACTGGTGAAGACATTTGAGCACAGAACCTGGTCCTTGAGCCTCTGGCAGGTTATATACTCACTGTTCCGGGATACATGGCCACTTCATCATCCCTGATAGCAGTTACCTAACTAACGCATTGCTAACGTACTCATTTTACCAACCAGCCTATTAAGGGTGGATTGATACTTGAGTGACACCAACTGTCCGCACCAGGATTCAAACCTGGGAGCGATGCGGCCGGTAGCACTATAGCTAGCCGATGTAACACACATACTCGCACAGCACACGTCAGTCAAGAAAATGAGGCATCGGGAACGGTAACAAAAATGCGACGCAGAAATTCAAAAATCAAATTGGACTCAAAAGGAGGCCAAGAATAAAAGACAGAAATAAGTGTGTTGCGGAAAGAATCAGTAAGGCTTGGGTGGGAAGTGGTGATATGGGGATGTGAGATTTGTGGCATTTGTCTGTCCGTCTGTCTGTCTGTGGTGGATATGAATGATGGCAGTGCCACAGTGGCAGATTTGAATGGCGGCAGTTTATTGTGGTAGATTTTAATGGTGGCAGTGTTATAGTTTTAACCTTAACAGCATTTTAGTAGTACATGGAATGGTGGCAGTTATAAGTTTAATCTTAGTAGTATTATAGTAATACTTAGACTGATGGCAGTGTCATAGGTTTAATTTTGGCAGAGTTATAGCGGTAAATGTGAATAATGGCAGTATTAGTGGTATACTTATTGGTAGGAGAAGAATACTAGCAGATCAGGACAGTGGCAGTATTATAGTGGCAGATTTGAATGGTGGTCGAAATAAAGTGGCAGATTTCAATGATGGCAATAATATAGTAGTAGGTATGAGAACTGACATTATTTTATCGAGTCGATGGGAAAGGTGGCAGTGTTTTACTATTCTACAAGGTCAGATTCTATTTATGGTCTTTCTTCTCCCGTAAAAAGTTCATTATGAAAGCACACTATATTTCTGGGATCTTTTACTTTTTCGAGTGTGTGTTGGGGGTAGGTCAATGCAGAGAAAGCACTTTATATGTATGTTTCTCTTGCAAATAGTCTCGCTTCTTTTGTAATTCCATATTCTCCCATATTTTAATTACTTCTCCTCATTTCACTTATTTCCCACAGTTAATTTTCATGCTACGTAGTTCAGCTTTAAATAATCACCTGGAATTCATTTATCACATTCTCTCTCTCTCTCTCTCTCTCTCTCTCTCTCTCTCTCTCTCTCTCTCTCTCTCTCTCTCTCTCTCTCCTAATAATTTATTTCTTGACTCCAGTAATAGTGATTAAAAACCTATAACTCAGACGACTGTTTATTCCCCGAGTTTGAAAAAAAATGCATCATAAAGAATGTTATGGTGGCCCGTTTTTATGCTATACTGCAAATAAGTGGTCATTAACAGGGAGAGAGAGAGAGAGAGAGAGAGAGAGAGAGAGGTAAAAAAAATTCGAGGGGACAAGTGCAATAAATGACGGCATAGATAAAAACGACGATAAATTGGAAGGGACGAAGGGTATGCTTGGATAATGAAAGAGGGAGGGTGGGAAGTAGTTGTTATGGAGAGGGAGGGAGGGAGAGAGGGTGAAGGAGAGAGGGAGGGAGAGAGGTAGGCACCGAGGTAGGAAGGGAGAGAGGGGGATAGATAGGTAGGGAGAGAGGGAGAGGAAAGGAGGGAGGTAGGAAGGGAGTTGAGGCAATATGTAGGAACATGAGGATGGTAAAGGGATACGGAAAGGGGCAGAAAACGAAAGAGGAGAGAGGGAGATGAGGAAAAGAAGGAAAAATGAGACGGAAATGAAAATAAGGGTGAAGAGCGCTGAACAGGGAGAAAGAAGAGGAGGAGAAGGAAGAGGGAAGAGGGGAACGAGGAGGGAAGAGGGGAAGGAGGAGAAGGAGGAGGAAGAAGGGGAACGAACAGCGATGAGGCGATACGAAGTGGATGATGGAGAGGATGGGAAGCGGTTATGATGGCAAGGGAAGGGAGAAATGTAAGAGGGAATGGGAAATGAGAAGAGGGTGAAGCGAAGTGAAGAGAAACAAGGAGAGAGAGGATGGGAGGATGGTGGACAATATAGGAAGGGAGAAGGAATTGAAATGGAGAGGA